>NW_008662005.1:38021-82439 GCF_000695815.1 Acanthisitta chloris | reverse complement strand
CCCACAGGCTCTTCTCCCATGCCTTTATAGTCTCTCTGGCTATTGAGCTCCACCACAGAAATGTTCCCTGAAGAACATGTGCAACCCTCTGCCCCCTCTGTGATGCAGTGTATTTTTGGAGTCAGTGGCATCTACCACACAACTACCACTTGAAGTATATATTGAAAAGAGGCAATGCACAGGTACTGGTTACATCTGAGTACTCACCTGTCTTCATGTCACTATAATATTCCTTCACTGTTAACACTTAGGCTGCTTTTAAGGAAATGATTTAAGAGTAGAAACTCCATGGTGGTATTGAATTTAGTGCTGTGGGTTTTTTTGGTGTCTGGCCAGTAGACAGTCTTCAAAGTATTTCTGTGCCTCTCATTCTTCACTGTGAGGGTGGTCAAACACTGGCACAAGTTGCCCAGAGAAGTTGTGGATGCCCCATCTCTGGAAGTGTTCCAGGCCAGGATGGATGGGGCTTTGAGCAACAAGATCTGGTGGCAGATGTCCCTTCCCACGGCAGGGGAATTGAAACTAGTAGATCTTTATGGTCCCTTTCAACCAAACCATTCTATGATTTTATGATACTGATTTCCCTTTGGTCAAGAAGTTGCAAATGGGACTTGGAGATAAGATTTCCCTGCATTCTCTTTGTGGTCATCTCTGGTCATAGAGTGAATCAGAGATGGTGTCACCTAACCACACTGGCAGGTAATGCCATCTGAGACTCTCTAGGGATCCAAAATCCAGCCAACAGCTGATAGGTGTGATGCAGGCCCTAGAAGAGACATCTGTTGGGATAGTGACTAAACGGTCTATACTCTCTCTTGTCACTGAATCCTGCAGTGAGTATTGAAAAGAGATTGTCCTGAGAACATACCCAGACTCCATGCTGCCACCCTACCCCTGGTAGGAAACTCTCTTGCAGAGTGCAGGCATGGGCTGTTTTGGATTTTTCAGCTGCTTTATTTCCCCATACTATTCAGAGTGTGCAGTTACCATCCATGTAGCCTGAGAAGACCAACTACTGGTCTAATAATGAAGGGAATGAGGAGAAAACCTTTGAGATGTTGTGAGATTTTGCTATGTGTTTTGCATGAAATACAGGTTTTTTTGCATGGAAGAGTACAAAATAATATTTCTGAAGTGGTGAGTTCCCAACTTTCAACTCCCAATCTGGCTTGTTTGGGCGTATATCTTACATAACCTGTGATTATAATTTTCTGGTTGAAGTTTTAGAATTATCTCAAATAATTAAAGAGGAACACCAAGGGGAAAAATAATGTTTTGTTCTCATTTTCCAGCTGTCTAGCATGCAAAGAAATGAACTCACTCAGGCAGCTGCACACCCCAAACTTCATAACTGTTGGAAGTGAGTTCTTCCACTTACCTAGTGCTGTGCTTTGATTTCCAAACACTTGTGGCTGTCCATGATTCCTGGCCTCACTGAAATCAGTGAAAAAATGCTAACTAGCTACAGTGCTACTGGATCCAATATTGATGGCAAGCACTTAGGCTCCAGATGGTTAGCAAAAATTCCATTTTCCATGTGCATTATTTCCATATTTTGCAGATTCACAAACATATTTTGCTTTAATCTGTGGTATTTGTTTTGGTGTGATAGTAGATGGTAAATTATGCCTTAAAACTGAGTCTTTCAAAGCCATGAGAACAGCTTTAGAAATGTTTCATGAAGTCCTCTGTATGTTTGTTTAGTGTTTGTTTAGCTTTAAAACTGCTTTGATATGCTCAATTTTGTGTGAGGGGAAGCCAGGAAGGTTAAGCTGCTTGCTGAGTCACCACTGAAGAGGCAGAGGCCTTCCTTAATTGCATAGAATCACAGAATAGTTTGGGTAAAAAAGGACCTTAAAGATCATCTAGTTCCACCCCCTGCCATGGGCAGAGACACCTCCCACCAGACCAGGTTGCTGAATGCCCCATCCAACCTGGCCTTGATTGACAGAGATTTATACCCTGTCAAACCATATTTCTGTAATTTATTTTGCTGTCTTCTTCTCCATTCCTTTGTGATACAACAGGCCAAACTGGGTATATTTCTCTTGAAAGAAAAAGGTTGCTTTTCCTGGGTGTGTGATGCAAACCTGAACAAGCATTTGTCCATATGCTGCTTGGAAAAGTTAAGTCAGCATCCGACTACAAAGGGGACACTTTAAATAGTAGTAGCTGAGTTGGGAAAGCAGCTGCAAGGCCCATCTGGTCCAAAGTGTTTTCCACTCCTTGCAAGGGTATGACATGAATGTGACCTCACACTCAGGGATGTCTGCAGGATGAGGCATCTGGGATTTGGAGAAGTTTTCCCTCCTTGGCACACAGTTCTGCTGCTGTAAAGCAAAGAAGGAGGAGATGGAGGGGGAGGATGCAGGAAGAGCACTGCCACAGAGGGAGGGATGCCAGGCAATAACAGGAAGAACAATTCCAGGGCTTAATTGAAGTGGCAAGTCCCAGGAAGAAGATGAGACAATGGCACAGAGGGCTTGTTGCTCTTCATTTGCAAGAGGCTGCATTCCATGAGCTGGAAGGGTACCTGCGTGGGGAGGGAGGCAAGGAAATGACACTTGACACGTGGTATCATCAGCATGCCAGTCATGAGGCAGGGAGTCAGCAGCAGGGTGCTTTCAAGAAACTTGCCTCTCTTTTCAACCTTTAGCAGCCTCATCTATACACCGTGGCAGAGATTGGAGGGACGTGACCATGGTGCTGATGAGGTGTTGGTTATGCTGATTGGGAGGTTCAGTGGTGAGATGCTTTCCATTGGTCTGCAGGTGGCTGTTATGCTCCTGGCTGCTGTTTGGGAAGAAGTGTTCTGCTCCCCTTTTAGTTTAAAGAGGTGGCCAAATACAAAAGAAATTAAACTTCAAAAATGCATGTTGGGAGAATCCAAGACAAGCTAAGAGAAGCCAGGAAATTCAGGAGTACTTGTGGCTAATGCTGTGATTTTTACCAGCCTGGGGAAAACAGGGAAAAGGGTAGTCCCAAGGTCACTTCAAATCACAGGGCTTTGTGCAGCATTGCACTGTGTTAGCAGAAGAGTTGAGCTGGCAAAGGAGAGTTGCAGGGGTACAGGCCCTATAAAATGCATTATTAAAGAAAATCTGAATGAAATGGCAGCCAGAATGGAAAATGGCAAATAATACTTACAGCATTAGAAATTCATTTCAGTTTTATGCACTATAGCTTGGGTATAAATATAAAGCATTTCATTAAAATTCATGATAACAGATTATAGTCTTCTCCCCTATCTGTAGCACTCCAGACATTGTGCTTGCAAAAGAGCTAAGCCGAGCAATTTAGGGACAGGATTGATAATTCATGTGGCAGTTATTGGTGGCTTCCTCCACTCACCACTTCAAAAAGTAGCCAACAAGTAGCACCACCATCCCCAGCGACAGCCATCCAGACAATTCAGCCTGACATCAAGAGTCAGATTGCTCCAGGTGCTGAGCAATGTTGAAAGGAGCTGTGCTGATGCATGACAGTAGGGTACATGGAGGCACATGCCTGTCTCCACCTGAAATTCAGCTGTCACTGCCAGCTTTTTGATCTTCCAGCATCTTAATGAATTATTTTCTGCAACTGTAATATATTCTAATTCTTTTTAAGATTACTCCAGCTGAACTGGACACATATCTATGTAAAACAGAAGTAGCAGTGGCACAGTTAAGATTTTGTCACAATTTTCCTTTTAATGCAGCTTTACTAATCTTCTTGCTCTGATGCTACTGGAGGTTTTTAGTACTGTGTCCTGTGAGAGATAGGGATTGCTTTATATTTTCCAGAATTTCCTGGATAGCATCATTAAAATTGTCAAGGTGGGATTGGAATGGACAATGTTACCCTGTATGTGGAGGGTAGGAATGAATGTAGAGAGGTCTTGTTGCTGTGTTTCCTGTGGCTCTGAGTTTGAGAAGCAATTACTGTTCCTAAGGTGCAAGGATGACAGGGGTAACATTTTCAGCAGCCTCTGCTGGGACATCATTTTTTAGTCAGTTGACAGATTTGAAAAAATTGCCTGAGGTATTTATTATGTTTGAACAATATTGTAAAATACGTTTTATATCCAAACTTCGTGATTACTGGCCTGAGCTCCGAGTTCATGTGATGTTTCTTGTGAAGCTAATATGCAACACAGAGCTATTTTGCATTAGAATGCTCTTTGATTTAGCGGTGTGAGCAAAGTGCTGCTGTAGGGAATACCTGAGCTGAGGAGTTATCTGAGTTTTCTTTCTCAAAAGAAGACGACAGGGATCTTCAAAAGACAATGAACATTATGTAGTGAACATTTCATAAGGCAGGAATGGTATTAGCATTGTGATCTGGAGGGGCAGGAAAAACTCACAGTTCTGATTGCCATGAGTTAGGGCATGGATGTTTTCACTGGAGAAAAGAGCCATGGCAAGGAAGTACCAGCATTGCCCCCATAAATACCTGGGGATATTTATGTATTTATGTATCCTGTTGAATGCAACAAAACAGAGAAGATATTTGCTTTCATCAGTCACAGCAATTGGTGCTCTCAGCACAGGTTCAGTGAGTCCAGATTGAAAGTTAGTTGCTATTGCTGCTCTGAGGTCAGGCATAAGGGTCACTAGAGAATTCACATGGGGACCTCCCAGCTTCACCACTGAATGCACCTCTTGAGCTCTTAGGTACGTTCTACCGGTCTCATGTTGGTGTGCACTGACTGAGTCCTGTGGCTGTAATGTCAGCAGTGGAGGATGGCATAACATTGGGTTCCCAGTTTGAGCTGTGAGCTGGATCTGACTGTGCCTTTACACTTCCATTTTCTTGCTCAGTTGCACCAACAGATTACCCAGAGAGGGTGTGAATTCTCCCTCACTGGGGATATTCAAGAACTGTCTGAACACAATCCTGTGCCATGTGTTCTGGAATGATCCTGCTTGAGCAGGGGGGTTGAACCAGATGACCCACTGTGGTCCCTTCCAGCCTTACCCATTCTGTGATTCGGTGACTCTCAGCAGATGTCAGCCCAAGGGAGCTCCAAGGAGTTATTTAGTTTCTCATTAGCAGGCCACTGAGGGTCTCTGGAAAGCAAGGCAGCTCTCTCCTGCCTATGCATGATGTGCCTGCATGAAGCTTTGTGTCTTTGAATTACTGTTTGATGTGATAAACTCATATTGATCCATGTCAGTTCGTGCATTTTACTTGCTACATTCAGTGAGCAAAGTTCTAATGGTCACCAGTTTTGTGAGGATGTATTTAATATCACAAATAAAAATATTTAGTACTGTTCATAGTAGTCATAACCTTGGAACGAACTGCCTGGGGGATCTGAGCTTCAAATGGGTGGACAGCACTGTGTCCACCGAGAAAGAGCACGTGCAATTGGAAATGTTAGCGTTGGCTCCATCGCTGTCTGTGCAGCTGGGTACATTTTATCCTGGACAATGGTCCTTTCTGGGAGAAGGAAAAGGAGTGAGTTCATCATTTAGGGGCTGCATTCAGCAGCATACAATCCCCAGTGAGTCACTGCCGAAGTGTGTGGCAGGGCAGGAAATCACAGCTGTCGGGAGTGATTGCCTCCCGTGCAGTTATGAAATATTCCCCCTGCTGCCACAAACAGCCACCCCCAACACCAGCAAGAGGTGATTTTTTACCATCCACTTTCTCTAGGTCTGCATGGCTGAATCAAGCCTAGGACTTCTACCCCCTGTAGCTGTACAGAGAGCTTTCTGAAAAAAATGACATGAGCAATGTCTGACGGGTGTGGTGACAGCTCCTGTAGGCAGAGATCAGACAGGAGCAACAGCTCTGAGATGTATGAATTGCCTAGATTAATCTTTTGGGTGAATTTCAAACCTAAAGTTGAGAAAAGCTAATGTAGCTAATTTCACTGCTAATCAATTTAGCAGAAACATCCAGTTAATATAGTTATGTATTAATCCTAAATCATTTCCCTGGACTTTCCCGAGGGCCTCCAGTATGCTGTTCTTTGATGCTAAAAGCTCTGTTTTTCTCCCCTTCAATTCCAACTTTTAAATGTGCTGTTCTGCATTTTCAGAACAAAACTCTGCAGAACACTGATGTTACAAATCAGGATAAAATAAATTAAAATTATTGCAGTGCAGTGGATACTGCATTGCTTTCCTTCTTTTCACGTGTAAT
Source organism: Acanthisitta chloris (assembly GCF_000695815.1). Lineage (NCBI taxonomy): Eukaryota > Metazoa > Chordata > Aves > Passeriformes > Acanthisittidae > Acanthisitta > Acanthisitta chloris. The sequence goes on along the minus strand of NW_008662005.1, from coordinate 76,307 downwards.
TCTAAAAACATCCCTCCACTGAGATTATCTGATTATTCTTCTCTAGGTGGTATTTTGCAGTCTTTTTTTTCAGATTCCTAGTTTGCTGAGGATACAAAATTAAAGGAGAGCTTTGATTATAGTCTTATAAATGGAGTAAATATGTTTGAGGACAGGAATGGGGATAAATTTATAAATGCAGCAAAGTCTACAGGAGAAGCAGAGATTGGATGCATTGTCTGGGTCAGGGGAGGGGAATCTGGGAGAATATGAGCCTTTCTCTAACATTTATGTATGAGAATATACATGTCTCCTTATCTGAGGTCCCGGGTGAGTAGGGCAACCCCGACTGAGGGACAAATACAAACAATGTGGATATGACCTCCAGACAAGTCTCTTGAGAGCCCTGAAGCTCTTGAGCAGAAGTTGCATTAAGGATCTGGGCCAAACTGTCTGTCCATTTTGGGCTGACTGTACCCCCAGCCAAGAAAATCCCATAATGTTGAACAGACTCTGTCTTGGCTTACTGCAGCTCCCAGAGCAGATACAGGACCTGTCAGCAAGGCTCAGAAGTGAATATGAACACATAATCTTTTGGATCCATTGTTAGTGAGAAACAAAGGATTCATTTAGCCATGGTGCCAGGAATTTTTGCCATTCTTTCACAGAGTCACAGAATCATTTAGGTTGGAAATGACCTCCAAGGTCATCAAGTCCAACCTTTGACTGATCACCACCTTGTCAGCTGGACCAGAGCACTTAGTGCCATGTCCAGTGATATCTTGGACACCTCCAGGGATGGTGGCTTCACTGCTTCCCTGGCCAGTCCATTCCAATGCTTAACAACCTTTTCAGTGAAGAAATTCTTCCTGATGTCCAACCTGAACTTCCCCTGGTGCAACCTGAGGCTACTTCTTCTTGTCCAGTCACTAGTTGCCTTGTAGAAGAGTCCCACCTTGCTACAACCTCCTTTGGGGCATGAGCAGAACTATGAACATGTATAGATTTGTTATCTTCCATATGCTTTTGCAGTGTTATGCAGGAATGTGTGGAGAGAGAGGGAAAATTAATTTGCTGGTGCTTGTTTTGAAGGAACTGAGATCACCCGTCAGCCTGATAAAACAGCTTATGAATCAAACCTGGAAGTTGGAAGGGGAGAATCAAGTGTACTGTCCTCCCATATTACAGAGATGGACTAAACCCAAGGAAACAAAGGACTGAAGAATGCAATGCAGCATGAAGCAAGTGTTGCAAAGATTGCAGTCTGGGAGTTTTCTCTTTGGATGATCAGACAGGAACAGGACAGGATGGTATGCACACACACTCTAAGCCTTAAATCCTCTCTTTTAATCTTTATCAGACACAACTATTTCCAGGAAATGAAGGCACTTGGTACAAAGAGAAGGGTGACATGACAGGAATACCTGTAAGCAGAAGCTGTCAAGAGTTTTTGATCATTTTGCTGCTTTAAAAAACATCTTGATGCATCTTGTCTTTCAAGAAATAACCACAGTTGTGTCTCTCATTCTGTCTAGTTACTTGCTAACTCTCATTTCTTCAGACCCTGGTGTTTTCCAGCAGCTACAGATGCTGTGGTGCCAGGTGGCCTTTCCATGTCCTGGGCTTTCCTGTGTGGAACAAAAGAATATATTGAGCTATAAATGGGAACATAACACAGTGCTACATGGGAGATAACAGGGTGGGATTGTGGGGATGTTAGAGATCTATTTATTAAGTCTCTAGAAGTCACACTGCAGAAATAAGCCATTCTCTTCACATGGACTCTGCTTTCTTTTCAAATTTTTTTATTACCCTGTAGTTCTGGAGTCTTTAAGAAAACGAACAGAAAGCAGTGGGTTCACCAATCCAAAAAGCAGTTTTTTTATAAACATGTCAGATGGTGACCAAACTGTGTGCAATTGCAAATGCACCCAAGGAAGCAAGAACACACCTACGAGAGAAACCGCAGGCACCATCTGTCTTTATTTAGGAAGTGCAGTCTTCCCACTTCTTCCCCTTTCCTTTCCACTCCCTTCCTCTTCAAATGCCTTCCAACTATCATGCCATCCTTGTATAAAGCTCTCTAGTTCTGTCAACAGGTTTCAGTGCCATAACAACAAAAAAACCCACTTAATTTTTTCTCCCTTATCATTGTTTACGTGATGTGATTCAGCAACTGAAATGAAATACCCACCATTTGCAGGCTGTAAATTCCCTTTTCCCTGATAGGGAAGGGAGTTGTGGGAGACAAGGATCACAGCCAATATTTCTTAGAATTCTTATTATTCATTAAGCTGTTATTAGCGATCAAAACAAGCTGTTATTATTAATGGCAAATAACTATTCACGCAGCACATTCACCCTAACAGTTCACTTGTACAACCTCCTGTCATGCTGCTCCCAGTTGGAGCAGCAGTTTTGAGGCCGCTTACTTAGGCACAGAGGGTTGTACTGATGTCCTGGTGTGCAAGTGTGTCTTGTGTGCAAGTGACCTTTGATGCACTTGTGTGCAACTGACCTTGAACAAATGCAGCAAATTCTTGGTTGCTTGTTTGTCAGTTCTTAAAGGTTCAAGAGGATCATTAGTCTCCAGGTCTTATTAGTTCTCAGGAGGCTTTCACTCCTTACATGCTTAGCATGTATTCTTTCTGGCACAGTGTTGTTTTGCAGCTACTTATTCCATGCAAACTTATAGGTACCTATAGTACCCACTCACATGGGAAAGGTCTTTCTGATGCTGAGATTTTATATGGTAGTTTACTGCATATTTTTTTAACAGTGAGTAGCAATACATTAATGACATGCAAGGTAAAAGAAATAGTGTCATCACATTCATCCATCTCTTATGCCAAACTGTGCTGCAGTAAGGAACATAAGCTCACAAAACATTTATTCAAGCTGTGCCATGTCAGTTAAGTTTCTGCAGGTTCACACTGCAAGATCAACCCCCTGACTTCTTTCTGCAAAGGGCTGTAATTAGTTCTGGATGAAATGGTCAGAGCAAACAGATCCACCATTATCTCAACCCTTTTCCCCTTCATCAAAAGTGAGTCAAAGCCAATATCTTTTGAAAGGTTAAAATACAAGAATTAATGTGAAAAAACCAGACAAAAGCAGTAACATCCTTCCTACCTGGAGAAAAGGCTCAGGGGAGACCTTATCACTCTGTACAGATACCCGAAAGGAGGTTGTAGTGAGGTGTGTGTCAGTCTCTTTTCCCAGGCAGCTAGTGACAGGATGAGAAGAAATGACCTCAAGTTGCTACAGGGAGGTTTAGGTTAGATATTAGGGAAAATTTCATCTCGGGAAGGGTTGTAAAGCATTGAAAAAGGCTGCTCAGGGAAGTGATGGAGTCACCATCTTTGGAAGTGTTCAAGAACTGTGTGGATTTGGCACTTGAGGACATGGTTAGTGGTGGTGGGCCGATGGTTGGACTTGATGATCTTAGAGGTATTTTCCAACTGTCACATTTCTATGATTCTAAATGGGTCAATTTCAAACCACTTTTCCAAACACCTCTCTCTTGTTTGAACTTCCTCAGCAAGACAAACAGGGAAATTAGGGTAGTGCTAATGTTTAAAACCATAAAGAGTGAGAGGAGACCAACAGGGTGACTTTCCATAGCAGAAGCACTGCACAAGGTCAGAGAAAGCAGGTTGAAGGATGTAGTGACTCTCTGATCTACACAAGTCAGGCAAGGGAGGAGCAGTCCTAGATGTCCCTAACTGCACCCATCTTGGTAGATGCCAGTAGTCCTATTTCTCTGGATCTTTGTCTAGGAAGAAAACCTGAGAAGTCAAGTGAAGAGGCAGTGCTGGAGTATTGCCAGAAAAAGAGGAACAGTTGAGGACAATTGTCTACAAAACAGAAGATGAACGAATAAGAAGGTAGAGGTATCTGGCATTAGGGAAAAGTCATCCACTTATGCCTGGGAAAACATGTCCTCATGGTACATATCTGAGTGGTTGTTATGTTTTGTGAACACTGAAAGACACGACTTGTATCATATGTTTTCCCTGAGATTTGAGTGACGACTCAAACAACATATGTTTCACTGTCCTTGTTCATCACCAGAACATCTTGACAGAATGATGGTCTCTAAATCACTAGTTCTTTCCCCTGTTACTCTGCTCTGTGGGACATGTCCTTCTCTGCAGTTTTGGAGTCACAGAATCACAGAATGGGTAAGGTGAGAAGGGACTACAGTGGGGCACCTGGTCCAACCTCCCTGCTCAAGCAGGGCCATCCTAGAGCACATGGTACAGGATTGTCCAGCTGGTTCTGTAGTATCTCCAGTGAGGGAGAATCACACCTTCTGTGGGCAATCAGTTCCAGTGCACAGTCGCCAGCTCAGTAAAGTTCTTCCTCATATTCAGGTAGAACTTCTTGTGCATAAGTTTCTGCCCACTGCCTCTTGTCCTATTGCAGCACACCACTGAGCAGAGCCTGATCCATCCTCTTGACACCTTCCCATCAGATACTGAGAGACATTGATGAGGTCCCCTCATCTCTTCTTGAGGCTGAACAGACCCAGTTCCCTCAGACTTTCCTTGTAAGAGAGACGCTCCAGTCCCTTAATCACCTTTGTTGCCCTCCACTGGACCTGTTCCAGGAGCTCCATGTCTCTCTTTCATACTGAAGAGCCCAGAACTGGACACAGCACTGCAGATGTGGCCTCACAAGGGCTGAGTAGAGGGGCAGGATCACCTCCATTGACCTGCTGCAAGTGAATGTGGAACGCACTGCTCTCCTTTTAAGCTTTTTTCCTGCAGTGTACTTGCACATCCATGGGCTGATCTTGTATAGATTGGCTAAGAAGAGAAGGTTGTGCCTGTGCATATACATCATGATGCATATACATTATCTTCCTGCACTTTGTTACAACATCCACAGCTTTCAAGTGACGTTTATCATCTCCTCAGTAGGGTGGGAACAGAAAAAAAGCGCAGAAATAAAAAGGAAATGTATTCTCCTATAGAACATTTTCTTCTTTCCAAAGAGGAAGTTCAACAGTGCACCCAGAAGAGCTGTGGAGAAATACAGGACAACCAGAGGACTGCAAAAAGTTTCAGTAATATCCGTATAGGAGATTTCTGCCTCATTTTTTCTTCTGACCTTCCAGTAATAAGGCACATCTTCACCATAGAAGTCTCATGCTCAGATTAGCAAGGAAAGACTTTATTTTTCAAAAATTCAGTTCCAAACTAATTTCCTAGTACGATTTATTATAGTTAATCCAATTGTTAGCAGACCACCCGAAGAGATGCATTTCACATAAAGCCCTGGAACCAGACAAGCAGGGTTTTTTTTTTTGCCCTTTTCCAGGTCATTTCTTTCCAAGCCATTTGCATGAGAGTTTAATGCATTTGTATTCCTTGAGACCCACCTCTTCCCAACCATTTACATTCTTCTTCAGCAAACCATACCATTGTGAGTCTTGCAGAAGTCTTGTTCTCTTATGAGCAAGTCCTGTGTTTGTTGGCATTCAGCTTGTGGATTTGCAGTGCTATTCTGCTAAACTGGTTCTTCTCCCTTATTTTTCTAGGGAATAAAGTCTTTGGCTTCACCAGATTCAAAAACTTCCAGTCTTTGCCTGTCTTTTCAGTTTGAGACCTCAGCTCTGCAGACTCATCATGTCTCTAAAATGTGATCTGCTTTATTCAGAGAATAACCACACTATGCAATTTTAATTTTTACTTTATCTTGGCCCTTAGAAGATGCAACTGAACCACATAACTGTAAAAGCATTGCTTGGAAGGGACCTCTGGAGATCACCTGGTCCAGCCTCCTGCCCCTAGAGAGCAGAATGATCACCACCATTTCTTGCCTGTGAGTTTGGCACTCTGTGCTGGTGCCTCCTCTGCTTTGGGGAGCACAGGAATCCTGGGTGCCAGTCTCAGGGATGTGTTACCCTGCACACTGTACAGGGAGCAGATGGCCTACCCAACTATGTCCTCTGTCTGCATTGGCAGAGATGTTTGTGCTATCAATAGTTCCTGGGAAATTAAGCTGTTAGCAAGCAAAATGTGGCTACTCCATTGTGGTATGGGTAATACACTCTATTGATCAGATTTTTTCACTAAAGCACTGGTAAAATGTCTAATGACATGTGTGAGAGAGGAGTGCCTGGTGTCTGTAGTCCCTCCTACATTGGACTGAAATGCCCTCTGCAGTCAGAAAATCTAAAACAATTTTGATGTCTGAACACAGCCTATAGCAGCTTTTCCAAAAATGTTTAGGGTGTGTGTTTTTGTTTTTTTTTTTTGTGATTCTATGAAAAGATCACGAGCAGCTTTTTAATAAAACCTTTGTTTTGGTTGCAGTGTGTTGTATAATAAAGCTGAAAATAGTCTTGGGGTTTTTTTTTTTTCTGGGTCAGCTGTCTGTCATTTCTGCTGGTTTCCATGTTCCTGCAGATTCCTCTGAGAATACTGAAATTATAGAAAGCAAGCTATATGAATAAACAGATCAGTCTGGTTGCTTTCATTAAAGGTTTAAGGGGTTCACTTGCCACAGGCTCTGTAACTTTTCCTGATGCTAATATTCCACATTTCCCTGCTCTTGGTCCATCTTTTCTTTCTTTAGCCACCATGGGTGAGTGATCACCTCCATTCCTGTGTCTTCCTCTGCTGTTGGAAATCTACTTTCTCACCCCGCCTCTGGTCAAGGTGTGGCTCAACACATCCATCTAGAAGTCTTCATCTCAGTTTGAAAATCTCAGTTTCTGTCCAAAACCCTTCCCATCCTTAGCTTTTTCTCCATATCCTCATTTCCTGGTACACAGTTCTCACGTAAACAATCCTAGCTTTGTTATTTTCTGGAGTCAAAGTCCTATATGTCTGTAACACTGTACTCTGAGGTACAAATCCTGCACAGTGGCCTCTGTACAAAGACCTGTATGAAGCTTTTGTGAAAAAAGGAGCACCAGAATACAGAAATGTATTTTTGACTATGCCTCAGCCTTCAGAGTGAATAGAAATTAAAGACGATGGTGACCAAGAAACTACAGTACTTAAGATACAATTTAAAAAATAGGTGAGGGTAGAGTAATATGTCTGTTTCTGTCTTTTATATATGATTATTGTGCATAGAGGATGTGGAATGCTGAGCGGTGATGTCATGGTTTGACACAGAAGAAAACAGGGATTTTATTTTTAACAGCACTGCCTCTTGATCCATTTCTGATAATGTCAGGAGTTCCAAGAGGGCTGCAAATCCATGTGGTGACAAACAGCCTGGCAAAGCCCTGCTGGTGCCTATTCTGAAGCAGGAATAGACGTAGGTGTCTATTTGGAAACACTGTGCTCGTGTAGTGCCTTTCAAGTTGCTGTCCCTGCACCCTGGGAAGTTGTCCTCATGCCCCATTTGAGAGGTGGCCTCATGCTGCTGTAGGAAGAAATGCAGGCTGAAAAAAGAAAGTCAGAGTTTGCTCTTTCAGAATTGCTGCTGCATTGGCCCTTGATCCTGTAATTTCTATTTAGGAATAACTGCTGGGGAAACCAAAGGATTTCTTTATCAGTAAGAACTAGGTGATCTGGTCCACAGTGAAAATGATTTGTCTGATTTGGGAGGTACCATGAAGACTATGTAGATAATATATTAGAGAAACTTATGCCCAGCATGATTTTCCTAAAATCTTAGTTCTAGGGAAACAAAGGCTGTAAAAGTAAAAATGAAGGAACCTGTGAAGATTTCTTAAGTGAGACTTAGAGAAGAGTCTGTGCAATTGACTTTATAGGACATTTATACATAAAATGTAAAATGGCATATTTTGTTCCAAATGTGATTTATAAGTGTGACACAACCCTCAGTTTGCTGATTCTCATTAGGATTCTCATTCTGGAGCATTTGCCCTTTGCTACTTCAATAGATTGTCTAGTCTGAAATTTCCATCAGACCAGTCTGAAAGGGCCCAAAAAAGATTAATGGTGTCATTTAGTTGTGTCTAGGAAGCTGACTGGAAATTTCAAAATACTTTTCATATTTAGATATGGATACCAACAGTTTTCCTGAGATTGCCACCAAGTATCATAGAGAAACTGGTGCAGTAATTCATAAGGTATGGGATGGATAAGTATCTAAATTGTGGGTGCCAGCAAGATGGATCAGGCTCTTCTCAGTGAACAAGAGGTAACAGACAGAAACTGATGCACAGGAAGTTCCACCTGAATACAAGGAAGAACTTTGTTGTGCAAGCCATTGAGCACTGAACAGGTTGCCCAGAGAGGATGTGGATTCTCCCTCACTGGAGATATTCAAGAGCCATCTGGACACAACCCTGAGCCATGTGCTCTAGGATGGCCCTACTTGAGCAGGGAGGTTGGACCAGCTGACCCACTGTGGTCCCTTCCAACCTAACTGATTCTGTGATTCTGTGATTTTTCTCCCAACAATAAGCAGGTCTTGAGAATGGTGGTGTTTGTGAAATAGTGCTCAAGAGCCTTATTTAGCATCATGACTGCATTTTGATGATAGTGGAGATGATACCTTCTTTGCTTTAATGTCACATCATCCATATTCTGTTCTTCCAAGTCAGTAGTCCATGGAATCCTTAAAAATCCAAAGGAACATGTTTTGAGTCTTTATTTTTTCATATGGCCACAAGATCTTTCTAACTAACTCTTGATTATATCTGTGTTCCTCCTTAATTTTTGACTTTGTTCATATCTTGTTTTGAAATACTTAGATTTTCCGTACTTAATTCCTAGGACTCCTCCCATTCCTTTCAAGATTAAGCATATTGAACTGAATCCATTCATTCAATGATATAATCACTGCAGTTAATTGAAATGGCCAGGCTTTTAAAGAGTGCTGTGAAATACAAAAGTTTGAAATAATAAAACTCCAGAGCGTTTCCTACATATTTTATATGGTGAACATTTCTGCCCATTACCCAGTCCCTCTGGGGAATAATTTTGAATTCCTTACAATTTTGTTGGAAAAAAAAAGAAAAGAAAAGAAACAACTTAGGCTGTAGATATTATTTTAAGTGACAGCATTTTCTGTCTTTCTAACAACCCTCCTATTTGCAATTCAGTGATGGTACGGATCATCAGCTTTCACTTTTTGCACAGTAGACTGCAAAACAGCTACTCTGTGTATTGAACACTGAAAATTCAAGCTGGTGATTGTTTTTACAGAGAACTTCATATTGAGATGCTGTGCCTACCCGCCAGAAATTTCTAGTTCCCTTAATAGTTGACAATTCCACTATTTTCCTGTTATGTATCCAGTGGCTATGGATTCCATTTACTGTTTACTTCTGCCAACATAAAAAGCCTCCGTCATCCTTTTCCCCATTCATGCATCTCAGGCTTTACTTTAGTTCATGTCTTAACTTTCTCAGGAGATTCAGCAAGGATCTCAATTTTATCAATAATACCCTTTTAATTTCCCAAATAGCTTTCATTCACTGAGTGAAAAGATTTGAAAGCATTTACCTGAATATATACTAAGAACATGTATTTCAGAGGGATATAGGAACTCAGCAAATTGGGATGCAAATACTTATAATCTCTGTGCTGCCTTGTCAGTTACTGCTGTGGCTTCATTTTGAAGATGTTAACATATATGACTGTGAACTTATATAAAGTGATGGAACAGTTTGGGTTGGAAGGGACCTTGACTGAAATGAGCAATATCAGTTGTTTTGTTCCATGTACTCATGATGGCAGATATCAGTGTCCACTCGAGTTTGGTCTGGCAGAATTACACAGCCTCTATAAATGTCACCTGGATGAAAGACTCAGGAAACCATTTTGAATGAGTTTTATCAATACCTTGTTTTACTCAATTCACCTTTTCCTATTTTAACCCTCTTTTTAACCACATTAGTTAATACACTAGAGTACAATTCTTACAGAGGATATGGATTTTTTTCCATATGTCTACCAGCACTTATTACTGTACCAAAATTTCCAAGTTAAATTATTTTCGTAATGCCAACTTGTATACTAATCAAATACACTTCAGTACTAATCAAATACACAAGTACTGACATAATTAAATACTCCTAGTAAACATCCCACACATTCAAATGGAAAAAAACCATATTCAATCTTTATGCTCTTCTTGAAGAAACAGACAAATGTCTAAGGCCTCAGCTTCCTCTGCTTGTGCATCAGCAAAATTAGACCAGCAGAACCAATCCAGCTGCCTGCTAAATTCTGTAGTAGTATTTTTCCATTTCTTAGTCTCCCTTTGCTTGCATTTACCTTTAAATTAAAGGGAGGTGCACTGAACAAAGTAGTTCAAAGCTAACTCAAATATTGGAAGCCTGCTGTGTCTCTTCTTTTCCTCAAATTACAGATAAAGTAGCTTTCTCAACAGCTCTACTCACTGAAAAAATTGAAATCAGATATCCCTACAATGTGTTTCACTTGATAATGAGCATATCCCATCTGAAGGACAATGCATGTGCACATTCACATTTTCCCAGTTTATACTGCTTTTTGCTATTTTTTTCTTATGTCAGAAATAATGTAGATAAAACAGGTTTCAAAGCCTTTGTGTTACAAGAACACACCTGAGGAGGTGGGGTACAACTCTTCAATATGGACCAGATTCTGGTGCTCTGTAAATTGGCTACTTCTCTCAAGTGTAGAAATAAGAGTCCTGAGGATGCTTAAAGGCCTGAATGTCACCAATTTACTTCATCTTTGACCCCCAACCCATGTCCATGGACATGGAAATCAAAATCAGGTGATGCAAAAACTTTGGATAGTAAGCAGTAAAAGTCTTGTCATTTGCTGACAGTGGCAAACGCTAATTTTATAACCATCATGAGTAACTGAAATATTGAAAACTGCTCCAGTTAAAATGTGACCTGTTATTATTCCTGTGGCACCCAGAGGTTTAGATTGGGACCCTTCTTGCTGCTCACTACATGAACACGCCGTGGGAGATCAGCTCTGACACTGAGGCATTATATGCTGAGTAATGAAAGGTCGAGGAAAGGGAAAATCATCACCTCTGCAGTGAAGGAGCACTGAGATATAGAAGATCAAACTGATGCCAATCAGAATTACACAGATTGAGCTGCTCTGGCATTGGCATGAGGAAGCAAATGAAATGAACTTTTTGTTCCCTTTTGACCCTCTTTCTAATAGTGAGGTCAGTTGGGGTTTGGTTTAGGAGGTTTTTTTGTGGGTTTTTTTTGCTTGTGTGTTTTGTTTTAAAGATTCATATCTCTAGTTCTCTAGACTATGGAGCTGATTGGGGTGTGGAAATGGAGATGTGAGAGAAAATGGGAGACACTGGGTTACAGTGAAGTCCTTCTTCAATCCTGGAAGCCTGTACAGCTGGGGAACTTTGCTGCTGGTAGCACAGGAGTGATTTTAGGTCCACAAGTGCTTAAAGAAAGCTGTTGAGTGAACACAGGAGATTTGTTTCATTTATTCTGTTTTTTTTCTACTGTAAGCAGATTTGGGTTAAGACAGTGTTTGTCCCTGATTTGGCAGAAAACCTAGGATGACTGTCAACTTTTTCACAAACATGGCAAGGCCTCTCTGTGACATAGTGCATCAAAACTGAAACAGCAGTAACCTGTGTCACTGGGAGGTTTGAGACATTTGCTTTCTCCACAAAGGTGGGGTTAAGAGTACTCTGCATTGTTTCTTTTGGCAGACACATCCCACAGAAAAATGACTCTTAAAGACCTCCTACAAAACTCACCAGTGTACACAGAAGTATCCACAAATGGTGCACACCTACCACCTTTTCAGAAGTTTCACTCACCCATCAAAAAGTCAAATATGAAATCCTCCTAAACTTTTTCCTAGAACTTTGCAGTGCATAAAATTTCCACTGAAGGTCTTCCATTGCTGAGGATCCCTTCAGCTTCCCACTGTCCTGCCCTGGCTCAGGTTAGGAGTCACCTGCAGGCACAAGTCAGTCAGTAGTTTGCCTTTCTAGCTGGGGATAATGGCAAGTGGTTGTCGGTGCTAGAGCAGAGGGAGTTGGTGTTCCTACATGTAAACTTGGAAAACTGTCTGCAGCTACAGCAGGATAAAATTTGAGTTAGCTCTGGTGCATTGGTGGTGGTTCACAAGGTGGTTGTGAATTTGAACTGTTCCTATTGCACAAGCAGATCATTCTTTTGTTTCATGGAAAGCAGGCGAAAAGGTAGTTCAGAGAGCTGGCAGTGGTGCCTCCTCATATTTGGGATATACTTGCTCTGCCAAAAAAAAAAAAAAAAAGAAGGAAAATCAATACAAATAACTCCCTATGTAATAGATTTCTGAAGAAAACTCACCTCAGCACAATGAATCAAACTGAGCCCTGCAGAAAGGACAGAGAGCTTGGGGCAGAGCCCTGAGATGACCTTCCCAAACTCTGTCAGAGCTGAGCTAATCCTGCTGGGACTCTGCATGACACAGCTAATGCCTCCATGGCTGTGGGTCCTCCTGCTGCCACATCACTGCTATTGCCACTGAGGGTGGCCTTGGAAAGTGTGCAGGCTGATGGAGGAAAGATCATGTGGCAGCTGTTGCAGAGGAGCTGCTTTACCTACTGCCTGGACTGGAGCTGTGTGGGGCAAGAAGTGAGATGTAATTCTCTGCTGCATTCAGTCCTGCATTATTGGCTCAGTGGAGTGACAATGTGGGGGCCAGAGCCAGGAGCTGATGGCTAAAAACCACCCCAGAGGCTGCCTTTAGCTTTTGTGTGGCCTCTGGGCAGCCTGCCATCACTCACCAGAGCTTTGATGGTTGTTTCAGTAACACATCTCCTTCCCTTAGGTCTCTCCTGACCCCACAACCCAGTCAGTGCTCAGTCTGTGACCCTCGAGCCTTTTGTCTTTTTTTAGGAGTCCTGCATTTTCTAATGAGAAGAGAAAGCTCTGTTGGTTTGGTGGATTCACAGCTTGAGTCAGTGCCATCACGTTGGCCTGTTCTTTCCACGAGCACTAAATTCAGTTTAAAAAGAGCCAACAAGTTTTATGAGAAAAGCCAATCTTTTCCTAGGTGTGCCAATACACAGAAACAGTTATTTCACATCTAGGATCTCTCTGTATGGTAAGTATACATAATTTTATAACTCATCAACATTAGTAGCTGCCCAAGAATGCTGACAGTAGGACCATAAATTTCTAGGAGATAAAACATTTTCACAGAAAAAGAAAATTCCAACAAAATAAGCAAGGTCTGGGATGTTCTGGCACCCCTTAGTAAAAGATATTAAAAAACCCAATCCTGCCTTTTATTTTATGACCGTGTATAAGAAAGCTGAAAAATTCCCAACTTCCAGTAAAAGATAAAAGATTAAAAATATACTTCTCCTCATTTTGTAGAAAACTGCTCTGTTAAATCTAAAATTTAAATCATAGTGTTTGATTATCAGTGCTCACCAAGAGGATTACAGAACAGTCATTAAATCTTATTACAAAGCGAAGTGCAGAAAGTAATTGCACATATTTGTAAGTAGCTTAGAATTGATTAAAAATGCATAAAGAAAAACTGCAAAGTTTTCTGCAGGCTCAAGGCTGCTAACCCCTCTGGGTAAACACACATCAGCTCATCCCACCAGGAACCTTCTCTGCTTCCTCCCGGTGTGGCAAGAGGAGGATTTCTCCCTGTTTTAAGGACAAGGACACTGTATGTGTGATCATTAGAATTGCTGTGAGCTATAGGAGATAGGGAAGGCCTGGAGTCATGTTCAAGTTAGGAAGCTTTAGGAGAAGTTTAATTTAAGCTGTTCCTCGGGCTAAGCCTTTCCTTCCCCACCCCCATCCTCCACTGAGGGCTGCTTTAAGGCTGCATTTTCAAAGCAATGTATGGGGAATTAAGTGCTCCAGTTCCATGGATGTTAATGTGATTTCGTGAGCAAATATCCTCTACTCCAGCGTGGCACTGAGGCTGTGCTCTGCTGTGGGGTTTTGCATATTCCTTTCAAGCAAAGGAGCTGTGCCAAAGCAAGGTAACATTAGAAGCATATTAACTCTGGCTAAGTTACAGGCACACAGGGCTTTTGCCTGGTTGTTTGGGCTGGTGGGTGAGGCAGACCTTCCCTGCAGAAGCTGAGCAGGAGGTTGAGCTGGGTGAGGTGAGAAAGACATTGAAATGCTGGAGCATGTCCAGAGAAGGGCAACCAAAGTGGTGCAGGGTCTAGAGAGTAAGTCATATGAGGAGTGGCTGATGGAGCTGGGGGTGTGTAGTCTGAAGAAAAGGAGGCTCAGGGGAGATCTTATCACTGTCTCCAACTACCTGACAGGAGGTTGTAGCAAGGTGAGGCTTGGCCTATTCTCCCAAGGAACTGGCGATAGGATAAGAGGGCATAAACTCAAGCTGTGCCAGGGGAGGCTCAGCTTGGACATTAGGAAGAATTTCTCCACTGAAAGGATTGTTAAGCATTGGAATGGACTGCCCAAAGAGGTGGTGGAGTCACCACCCCTGGAGGTATTAAAAAAGTGACTGGATGTGGCACTTAGTGTTCTAGTCTAGTTGACACGGTGGTGATCAGCCAAAGGTTGGACTCAATGATCCTGGGGGTCTTTTCAAACCTAAGTTTGAATTCTATAATTCTATAATTCTGAGCATGCTCACCCTTTGGATGCCATGTGATGGAACAGCTGAAACACTTCTCTGCACTCCCTTTTGCTTGGCTATTTGGTAGTGTCCCAACAAGTCAGCCTTTGCCTAAGCCTTGACAAATTCAGTGCATAACAGCGCAAGGAGTAGTCTGATCCTCTGCAGCCCAGGTCTCAGCATGCAACTTGTTATTTTTAACTTTCCATTTAAGCTACTTGCACATCTTCCCTGGCAGCGTTCAGAACATTTCTGAAATGCTGCATTGTGTCATGGTTTGCCTTTCCTTTTGGATTCACTGTTTTCTCTCCACAAGAGTGGTAGGTGGTGTTTAGGAGGATAAGGAGGTTTTCCTTACTTTCTGCTTTTTTCTCTCTTTTTATAAACAGTGCTTTCTCTAATGTAAATCATACAAACCTCTTATTTTTCACATTAGGCCAGTTCACAAGTAGCAAAGGGATGTAATTTTTCCATCACCACCCTCTTACTACCCAAGGGCTGGACAGTGACAGAGCGGGGACTGGTGTCTTTAACCTCTGGCAATGAGGCAGAGAGAGGCATGACCTTGGAGCTGGTGTACAACCACAGGGCAACCTGAAGTGCAGTTTCTCTAGGATCAAAGTTTTGACCCAACTCCCGGAGCCAAGGCGGTTTGGTTATGTCCTGCTGTGCCCATTTCTGGGGGTGTGATGGAGAGGGCACATTGGGTTTCCAAATGCCAGTCCAATATTGATAATTTTGCAACATTTCATCTTATTTTCCCGTCTCAGCTCTGACAGTCTTTTGAGAACAGAACTGGAGAGATTACAAAAGATTTGCTGCTCTGTATTCATTTAGAACATCTGTAAGGGCTTTTGAATAATCTTTATTTGCAACTAGGAGAAAAATGCACATTTTGTCAACTTATCTTCAACTCACTGCATGGGACTAGACCTGGGTAGCTGTCCTTCAAATTAATACAAACTTAGGAACTAAAGCACTACATAATGAGTTGAGACTATATCTCTCAGAGTTTACTATTGATTTACTGTCCTAACATTTCTGAGAATTACCCACTGCATAATCTATAGAACCAAATGATTTCTCTGCTAGGTTGCTCCTATCTCTTAAGGTTTTATCTAAAGCCTTGAGAACTGGTATTTTTATTTCTCAAAGTCATATAAGAATCTTAGTTTTCTTTGTACCAAGAAAGTTTCTTACTACAAGGAGTGTGGAGGGAAGCTCACAGATGTGAATGCCAGGGAGCAGTGAAGGTGTAAGGACCAGGGAGCTGGACATGGAGATGACCCTTACCATCAGGTGCTGTCCTTCATGGTCTGTTCTGTTCTCTTCTATGGTGGGAAGACCCAGGAGGTGATGGAGTCTATCAGCAGCCCCCAACAAGGCACAGTGGAGAGCCAGGGCCAGGAACCATCCTAGAAAGGAGATGGGGCTGACAACAAGGGCATGACATGGAGCCAGTGAGTCCACTTAGGGAACAGGGCCAAAGGCAGGTATAAAGGACAGGCTGCAGTCTGTGTCTGAGAGGTCCATCCAGAAGATGAGCTATCACAGCTTAGGGTTTGAGGCCCCCCAGCAGGGCTGGAGACCTGCTATGGTGTAGCTGGGGCAGGGGCTCATGGGTGGTGCTGGTGGGCCTAAGTGAAGCTAGTCAGAGACATTAAGGACTATTAGTGCATTTAGGTCTCTGACATTGAACCCACCAGAGGCAACAACAATCAGAATATAAACTGAATACAAAGGGGATGTTTTGAACTTAGGATATTTAAGCAAGTTTCTTTGATAGGGATAAGACCAAGTTAACTCCCAAACCTCAATGTGTTGAAGAACAGAGGCTGTCCCAGAAAAGACTCGCTGTATGCTTTTGTTGCATATGCTTTGTCTTTTTTTGTATACTGTAGGCTTCAGCATTGGTGACTACTGGAACCAGATTACTGTTCTGGACAACCCCACACCCAGTGTGTGTCCACTCATGTATTCTTATGTCCCTCTTGGGCAATATTTACAAGTGACCTGAAAACAATGAATGCATTAAAATCAAGACAAATCATCCGCTGAATTTCCTTTGCAGACTATTTACACTAAGCAGTGGCAGGATCAGTGATTTTCTATTGTGCTTTCACCACCCTGGTCTGTGGGAGACACTCCAAGTCCACTGTGAAGAATGGGAAGCTGAGTTAAGCCCACAGAGCTCTTCTGCCCCTGAGGCCTGGGGGCTCAACTTTCCCTTGACTAGACATCCACATCATCCCAAAGTATTTTCTCCTTTGGTTTCTCCCCTATCTCCCCATAATAAGCCTTGTGTAATAACAAGGTGCTCATTCCTTGCATCACATAATATCTTCCATCCCCTTCTGTAAGTCAGACTCACCTTCATGGGTATCACCCCTGAGACCGTGGTGCTGATGGATCTCCTGTGGTAGCTCAGGCCAGGTCAGGTCAGGGGGCTCTGTTGGCTCTGGCAGGGTTTTTGGAATTCAAACAGATTCCATCCTTCCTCAGTGTTCCTTTTTTATTTATAGACAGGAATTTTTAATCACATAACAATACCACAGACTCTTCTCTTCTATATTTCCCTTCTCTCCTTGCAAAGGTTTGAAATATTCTTGTCCTGAAAATAAAAAATTGCCTGTTTTTCTAGCTCATCAATGTTGAAAATGATGTGGTATGTTTAAACTAGCAGTAGACCACTGTGCCATTGGAATGAGTGGGTAATTTCAGTTACATTCAGTATTAATTTATTTTCCTTTTCTTGGAAAACAGCAACAAAAGTAGTTTGGTTCATCTTGTCATTGGGAGGATTGTATCCTGTGGTGATGCCATTACATAAATTGTTATTACACAAGGAGTAGATTGGATCCCTTTTCTTTGTTTATTTTGCAGTTGAGAGCCTATTGACTCTCAACAGCCTCTTGAGTCAAGTTATGGAGAAGCTCTTGTTGACCTTAATCATTAAATAATGACCCTGTTTTTGACTTTGAGCACTGGGTCAAGATATGACTAATTTTCAACTCATGGAACTCAGGAACTGTAATTTAGGATTGGTCAATGTGAATATAACAACACAAATAATGGTACAAGAGAGAGGTGAAGGTTTCCCTAGGAATGTAATTTCTGTAAACGAATAGAATAACATTCAGCTCAAATATGTAAATGAACAGGATGCAGGGAAGTTTTGTGGGGTTTTTTGGTCCATGAAATGTGGGGCTTTTTTCATCACAAAACTACACCTAGAACATCTCCCTTCCAAGCCTGGGACTTACTGTGACCAGTGACCAGAAGTCTCACAGAAAGCTCAGCTCCTTTCTTCCCATATCTGGCAGCCCCTGGGTCATCCTGTGCTATCCCATCACAAACACTAACCTTCTGCAAGTATATTGACTCTCCCATTGATTCCACTTCTTGGGACATTTTGTTATAAAAAGTGAAGGTCATATCTTCGAGAGGTGGGAGAGCTGCACCTGTCTGAGTGAGTTTCTAGGTGTTGCCTTGCCCCTGTCACTCTGAGATGAGCTATCAATGTCAGGCAGCAGAGGACTCCTGATATTACGAGAGAAAAAGCAATAAAACAAACCTCTGAATTACCTGACACCTGAAAGATCCCAAGCCAATGCTCACAGAACTGTAAAATTCATTTCCAATGGGTGATGAATACCAAATACTAAAAAATATTTATCTTTACAGTAGTTTTTGACATGGTAGATACACCAAGACCTCAAGGGAAACCTGAGTGCCAGCTCTAACAGACTAAACATTTCGTTACTCACACAAAATGGCTAAGAGAAAGGCAAACCAGAAAGGACTGGTAATTAGCAGCATAGAAACCAATTGGTTTCTGTGATTATAACACAGTAAATTCCTGTGGGCCCCTCTCAGACCCAGCATCCTGTTGTTTTCTTCAAGCCCAGTCTGTAACATCAGCAATCAGAGGTCATCCTACATCTTCTTGCTCACATGAAACAACCATGTTATAGGTTCCCCTACTCAGTCTTGAAAAGCACATGGGAAAACTGACCTTTCCTTTGGAGTTTCTGCAAGTTCTTCCATACTCTGTTTTGTGACTCTTGGATGGGAAATTCTTGTTCTTGTGAAGGGAACTTCTGTGACAGGACAGTGTGTTTCTGTGTACAGTACTTAGAAAACATGTCTATTGTATTTCAAACTCTCAGTCCATTTGTCCCTGTTCAGATTGCTCTAATTTGACTTATGACTTCATATTTTGTAGCTGATCAGAGATTTCAGTGGTGCTCTAGCACTTTCAGTTTATCACTCAGCAACATTTCAGATGTACATACCTTCTTCCTTTCCAGTCAACCCTCAAAGCCATGAAAGAAGGACCATGAAATCCCAGAACTGAGTTTGCCTTGACATACAGCTGTGAAAAGCCTGAAACCAGTTTGTACTATTGGAAGGGATATTTTCCAAATGCTTTTGGTCCAATTTATGAAACCTTCTGTGTCCAGGAACCTCACTTCAGCATGTGTTTTAAACACATGGTGAAGCTGTGGAGGTTGGAATGTTTCTAGGCATATGCTTTAGCGTGATCCTGAATCTTGGCCTTTGCTGGCAAGAAATATTCCTTGCTATTATTTTCACTGCTCTGCATTTTTCTGGACTCACTTATACTATCATTTGTTTATCAAAAGCACGGAAAATAGAGGAAAACTGCAGTTTGTTTAATCACTGCCTGGAGAAAACTGTAAGCTGATCCTGGTATAAATGAAGAGGCATGAGAATTTGCTTTAACAGTTTTCAGTCCCTTTGGTAATGCAGAAATTTTGTTTGATTTTTGCCAAGTGTTTTTTTTTTTATTTTACTCAGTGTTTTTAGGTAATCACTATTTAGCTAGCTCATGTTCTTGGATTTTCCTTTTTTCTCCTTCCCAGGAGATAAAACCAGCAAAATCCTCCCCTATTGAAGTCAGTGGCAAAACTCCCACTGAATTCAGGGTTTAATTCAGCCAAAGAGTTTCTTGCAAATAAGGTATTTAGATACTGCACTCTGGGGTGATATTCATAAATTTAATGCTGTTTCCTCAAAATAAAAATTCTTATATGTTTGTGAGTCTCTGTGTGGCTCCAACAGAAATGCTTGAAAACCAATTCGCTGTCCTGGAACTTTATGCTTTCCCCAACACCCATAAGATAGCAATGATCTCAGCTGCCCCCACTGCTTTACACAGTGCCAATAACATCATCAGTGGTTTGAAAAATAAATAAACTGAAAAACCACAGCTGATGTTTTTCTTCCTGCCTGGACAGATCAGGCACATTCAGATACATTACACCTGGATAAGTCTCAGCCAGACAGTGGTGTCAAATATAGACTTATCAATCTGTGAGAGATGCTTAGGTCTCAAAATCACAGGATCATTTAGGCTGGAAAAGACCTCCAAGATCATTGAGTCCAAACTTTGATTGATCATCACCTTGTCAAAGAGACCAGAGCATTAAGTGTCATGTCTGGACATTTCTTGAACACTTCTTGGGATAGTGACTCCACCACCTCCTTGGGCAGCCCACTCCAATGCATAACCACCCTTTCCATGAAGAAGTTCTTCCTGATGTCCAACCCAAAGCTCCTCTGGTGCAGCTTGAGGCTATGTCCTCTTGTCCTGTTGCTTGTTGCCTGGGAGCAGTGGCCAACCCCCACCTGGCTACAACCTCCATTCCAGTAGTTGTGGAGAGCAATAAGGTCTCCCCTGAGCCTCTTTTTCTCCTGGTTAAACACCTCCAGATCCCTCAGCCTCTCCTCATGCTGCTTATAGCAGCCTTAATTTGGTACTGACTCTGGAGTCATGTCTAAATGGGCCACACTTAGCTCAGCGACTTTTCCAATGCTGGTATCACTATGCTTGCTCAGAACTTCCAGCTTGCTTTCTGGCCTCAGGCTGAAGGTCCCCTAAGTCACCAAATGCTGCATGAGCTTTCCTGACAGGACATGACTTGTCCCCAGGCAATGGAAAGATCAGGTGACAGGGTGAGGCAGGGACTGTCCTTTCTGACAAGGCTCCTTTTGGGGCGAGTGCTCATATATTTGCCCAGGGCCAGTTTACCTGGGCTTATATAATTTATCTAGGAAGGAAACACAGTTACTTCGTGCTTAAGAGAATCCTCAGGACCCTCCACTGCCGTGGTGTTGTATTTTTTGTGCTATCTGGGTGATATTATAAAGCTAGGGCACTAGAGTGCTGCTGATTAAAAGGAGCTTTAAATTTGAAGAGATTAGGCACATTTCAGCTTTGTATGTCAGTCTTCCATGCAGACTAGTTACTCCACATAGGGAAATGCACAGTGAGAGATCTATGATATGACCCAACCTTTAAAAAATGACTACTGAGTTTCAATCATCTTTCTCTGGCTGCATGTCCCTGTGGACAACACTCTGCATCCTGAAAATGGTTCCTTTTAAAGGTGTCTCTGGGTAGACATCCAGAAGGAAAAGGCACACGAAATCATAGATCATGTATCTGAGATAAGAATCAGAAACTGCAGTTAAAAATGTACATTTTCACACGTGCCAACAAACACATACATAGATCCGACTGCAGATCTAACCGTAAAGCAAACAGGTAAATCTGAGTTGTTGTTAAACTATATGCCCAACCTACAAAACCTGTGCCTAATTATGCTACATGAGCTCTAAAAATAAAATATTAAGGTAAAATAATACTGTACTCTTTATTCAAGTAATTCAAATGGAATACATAATACAAAATATTGATTCAAGAGGGTTTGCCGTATTGAAAATCAGATGAGTTTTTGCCATTGCTGAGAGCACAGAAGCCCAGTGTAATCAGCCTGTTCAACTAATCATTACAGCAGTGCTGTTTGTGGCACTCTACTTAACAGTCTGTCAGCAATTCCATAACAAAATACCCCCTTATTTTTCAGGGATTTATATTTTGGCCATAAAAGGCTGCTCCCATGTGAAATTAGAAATACCTATAGAGACGTGAAGGAGCAGAGCTCCCCACCCCTCCACCCAAGCTGCTTTTGAGAGGTTTGATTGTGGGTCAGCAAAGGCAGCAAAAATTTTGCCTTTTATGTCAGTAGGAGTAGAATTGGGATGAAAGGGCCTTCTGGTGATTAATTGCAGTTAACAGAAGCTTTGCTTTTGACCTTAGCTGAGCTTAGCTTTGCCGATATGTTTTAATCACCGCAGTGTGAGGAACTCTGAGGTGCCTCTTGGATTGTTTTTTTTTCCTCAAATCATAGTTTCCTCTCCGGTACAGCCCTTGGAAAAAGCTTTGGCGATGTGACACTTTAGTCAATGAAGGCCAATGCTGCAGCCCAGATTTCAAGCCCACTACTAGCAGTTTCCCTCTGTGCCAAAATGGAGCTTTCCCACCATAATGCTGGAAGCTGGCACCAGAGGCAGTAGACTTCAGGACAGTGGAGTAAGTAATGTATTAGCTTGAATACTCCTGACTACCTGCTGTGTGACAATTACAAGGTTTGACACTCAGCTGGACCAGATCCTGAGCAACCTGATCTGATATTGATGTTGGACCTGGCTGGTGGGGGTGGAGGCTGGACCAGGTATCTCCTGAGGTTCCTTCCCACTTCCCTTTGTGTCTCTGGGAAGTTATGCAAGTCTATACTGTCTGTTGACACAGAGACCTGGCCAGATTCCAGTTTAGGGTCAGCTATGAGTATAAAACTTCTGTTGCTTTAAGACATTTAGAGTCACAGTTTGCTTTGGCTTCCTGGCACAGGTTGCCCAGAGAGGTTGTGGATGCCTCATCCCTGGAAGTGTTCAAGGCCAGGTTGGATGGGGCTCTGAGCAGCCTGGTCTGGTGAAAGGTGGCCCTGTCCATGGCAAAGGGGTTGGAATTGCAATGTCTTTAAGGTCCCTTCCAACCCAAACCATTCTATGATTCTGTGGTTATAGATGTGATTAATCTTGCAGAAGAAATGGCTTGCATTGCTGTTCTATATCCAAACTGAGTGATTTATCTGACAAGCTCTGGATTCAAATGATTCATTTCTTCCTCTCTTTGGAGACCACTTAAAACGTTATTTATACAAAAATTAACCTGAATTAAAATGTAGAAGTGCTTCTGAAAATTTTGCCCTGTAGAGTTACATTGGCAGTAGCACTAGAATTATGTTTCCTTTCATTTTCTCTGTACCACAAAGCGGCTAAAGCTGCATTGGGGTAGTAGAGGTTATTCAAAGGTACTTTTTCAGATTTGTAAGACAGTGACTAAGCAATAGTTTGGTAGCTACAAGAAAATGATCAAAATCAGGGGACACATGAACAAAGTACACCACAATGCCATAAACCATCCTAGATCTTAATGAGATCCTAATTTACTATTTGCAGTCATATAATATAAATCACACCAGTCTCTTTGTTCAAAAGAAAGTAAAACTATCAATGTGATGAAAGAAATATCAGTTGCCAAGTAAAAGTAATGAGTTTTTGGAAGTTGGCAAGCTCTCTGAGGCAGAGAGGGGAGAACATGACCCTGGGGAAAATTTGAAGTATGATGACTTGGTGAACACTCTGACTTTACTTCCATTGCTAAAATGGGACAGCAAGCTTGGATTCAAGTTGTGACAGATGTTATGCATCAGAGTGAGGAGATAAAAATGAACATGCATAAAGCTGTGTCACTTTGCAATATGAAATATGTTAACAAGCTTACCTATGGTATAAAAAGACAGAGCTGTATTCACCTTTATGGAACCCCTTGACAGATATTTTGCTGTCATATTTAATTGTTTATTGTCTCAGGGAGTTTTCTGCATGCATACAATTATGTAGAGAAGCCTTTCTCAAATTCCACATGGCCCTTTCCTCCTTGTTGATTTACATTCAAGCATGTCTGATCCCTCAGTTACTCCTAGTTCCCAGCCATCTTACCTACCTTTAAACCAGATAGTTACTGCAATCTTTGCTGCCAACATTTCAGTGACTGCTGTTTGCCTTGGTTGGATTTGCTACTATCCTTTGGTCAGCACTGAGGTAATTCCTAACCTTGGACAAAAAGTGGTTGCTTATAATGCAAAAAGAATGTTCTACTGTGTGGATTTTAAAACTAACTAAATAAACAAACAGTAGCTTCTGTGCTCAGCCACTTTGCAGTCTTACACCTTCCTCCTGAGTCAGCTACTGTGCTTGTTTGCTCCATCATTATCCTGGCGGAAAAATGTCAGAGTGATGGAGTACCTATGAGCAGCTTCCCAGAGAAAAAATAAAGGGATTTGCTGAGCAAGCATGAGATGTGTTCCACAGAGAATCCTAATATCTGACAGCAAATCCAGGACAGAGGCAGATCCTCTTGTAGGGAGGGTAAGTACTGATGGAAACACGATTGGCACAGAAGCTAAAGAGCAGAAGTGCTACTTGCAGTTTGCATTTTCTGAGGGCTGTGGCAGGGCCCACGTGCATATATATGGAAAAGAATGCATATATATATATTTGTAAGAAAAAACGTATTTATATAGACATGTACATCTCTAAGAAAACCACATCTTCAAAATGATAGAAAAATGATAAGGCTCTGAAGTCAAGCCCATGAACTAACAAACCCTAGGAGATGCCAGAATTAGGATCTACTATTTTAAATAAGGTTCCCCTCTGTATGTGGAAAGATATAATCTTTAATTACATGACTGCATACTAATCTTTCCATAGGCAGGCTGTGCCCTTCAGCACACATAAGGGGCAGAGTCCTTGGAATGGGTTGAAATTCTTTCTGATTTGGCTGATTTTACTGAGGTTTCCTAGCTGTGTTGCTGAACAATACTTAGCATTTGTCAGAGGTATTGAGTGGATGAGAAAGTGATGGGATCTCTGCCATAGTGGCCATCATAAAATTGTTTGGATTGGAAGGGGTCTTATAGATTATCTGGTTCTAACCATCCCTCCATGAGTAGGGAGGGACACCTCCTACTAGTCCAGGCTGCTCAAATAATCTTTGGAGCTTGTCCTGAACACCATCTCTCCACCCTTCTCCCCTTCCCTGGTCCTGCCTGCCTCACAGCTCCCTGCTGTTCCTATTTCTGCTTATTTCTTTATTCCCACCCTCCATTCCCTGAGATTATTCATCTCCTGACACTGTATTTGGAATTTTTCCTTTCCTAAAACATTTCAGGCCCCAGATAAATGAAAATTTGAGAACAAAACAGAGATATTCCTCCTGTTTTCTGCTCCCATTTCTGGTATCTCAGTATTAGGCCTAGTACTTTTAGGAGGAAATCCCATTTAGCACCACCATCCCTCGAGTGACATTTGTTTAGTGGCAATGCAAGAAATTTTCCTGTGTAGCACCAGGAACCTGCAGAGCAAGGGAACAGGCTCAGCTCATATTTGGTAGTTGCCCAGATGGAATATGGAACATGTCACTCTACATTAGTAAATAAAAATTTTCATTTTTCTCTTGACGATAACCCTTAGCCAAACTCAACCCCACAGCATGTCACTGAGGCTAGAGGAAGGCAACATTCCTCTGCCTCACCATCATTTTCCAGGTGATGGGGTTTCAATACAGGAATATTTAGAAGATCCAAAGTAAATGGTTATGATTCGGGTTTGGTTTTGGTTTTTTTGGTTGGCTGGCTGGTTGATTGGTTAGGTGTTTTGGTGGGTTTTTTTCTAGATGGTTAGTTTATTTTGCTGAGAAATGCCCCCAAAAATTTAGCTGAAGCCCTTAATGGAGCCTGTGAAAGCTGTAGGCTCCTCATTGCAGTCCAGTAACATTAAAAGCTGCTGAAATTGGAGAATTTAGAATGGAAAGTGCTGGGAAGTCTTCATTTCCTCTAATGCTGCATTACCACCCTGTGCCCAGGATGTGTTGCACATCAGTCCAAACCATGCAGCATTGAAGGGAGTGGGGAGGCCTTAACCATATATACTGAGAGCTGTAGGGCCTGAGGTGCCTATAGATTGTCAGACCCAAACCACCTTAGCCATGGAGAAGCATTCAGCACCTCATCTTCTGTGCCAAAAAGAGACAATACCCAGACTGGGGAGCCCCAAATCTTTCTAACCCAGCTGTAAACCAGCAGGACCTGGCCTGCAATTCATCCTGAATATGGCAGGAGCGTGTTCACATCCTCAGGGATCCCTTTCAAGGACCAAGAGGAGAGTTAAGATTTGTGTCCCACATTGCTTTACGAAGTAAAACAAATCAGCTTCCTGTCCCCAAGCTGATCTGAAATGAAGACGAGAAGGTGTTCTCCTGTGTGCTGCTTGGTTTCTACAATATTAGTTTCTCTTTGGAAATTGGCTCTTTTTTTACTGACAATTATTGTGTTCCACCCATGGCAAAACTGCCGAGATCTTTTTTTGGAGGTGGAGAAATTAATTATTTTTTGCTCAGGTCTGAGAGCATCAAAAAGGGAAACTTGAAACCTTTGTTCTGTGCAGTTTTATTCCACTCAGCTCTGAAGAATGCAGAACGATGCTGTTCACTGGAGAGAGATGTACTGTATTATTTCAGGGGTTTATTGTTACCAATATAATTTGGGAATGTGCTTTCCTCCCTATGGAAAAAGAACTGTTTCACGATGTACTGTACTTTCTCTTCTGATGTTCTTGGTCCTGCTGGATGCAAGCAGTTTGGATAGGACATACAATCTCCTACAAAGCAGATAAAAATTATGCAGTGGATGTCTCCTGGTCACGCTCTGATCCTGTTTCTCCCACTGTAGAACCCACAAATAGCTACAGTGATGTCTGTCATCTCCTGTTTCTCCCTATTTTCCATGAGAATGAGAATCATGCAGGTGAAGGGGAGGTGGCTATCAAGCTCACTGTTGAAAGGTTTCATGAAACAGAGTGCTTGAACTGTCTTTCTCTGTCCTAAACCCTTCACAGGCACAAACTGGCATAGCAAACCTTATTTCCATAAGGCTTCTATGTTTGGAAGTGCCTAGGGGTTGTGTCAGTCTCATGGGATGGTGTAAGGGCACGTGGGATATGCTGGCCCAAATGTGAACCCCACAGAGGTCAATCTGGCCACTGAGGACACCTGATTCGGGGCTGAGACAAAGATCTGACTACTGATCCCACCTTTGGTCAGCAACTACCTGGTAGTAATTGTTGCTGAGTACCACTTTCAGAGCTGTGCATCCAAGAGGAATGAGATGCTCCGTGGTGTTCTCAGGGATGCTTCCATGCTTCTGGACATAGAGTTTTTGGGTTGTTTTTAGTCACATTTCAGACAATAATAATGTCTTTGTGATTGTACTGCTCTAAGAGATCTTAAATGTCATCTCTAAGCAGAGAAAAACATGTACAACGTGAGTATAAGGCAGATCCAGGGACTGTTTTTTTTCCTCATCTCTTTCTCAGGAGGAACATAAAGGAAATTTTGGAGGAAATCTTACTTTTAGACAAAAAAGAAAGCCTAAATAAAGTCATCTCACCATCCTATGGCTGCACAGCAGCACTTCCACAAGCTCCTACCCATGAACAGCCCTTTGTTCCCTCTTGCCTTATGCCCCGGGCCTTGTAGTGCAGAAGTTCACTTCAACTGACAACAGCAATATGGATGTACTGCAGCTGCCCAGCTGCAAAGGAAGATCCACCACTTAGCAGTTGGCAGGCAGCTGATTTTTGTGCCTTGTAGTCACATCACAGTGGTGTTGCACACTGTAATGACCATGGTGCCTTAATGAGGAAAACCTCTCACCAATGACAATGAGATGGTGACAACTCGGAGGTCAATATCCAGCAAGGTCAGATGTCCTACCCAAGACTTTTCTCTCTGATGTATTAAAAGATGACAGACTTCAGGGGTCTGTGTGTGTGTGTGGGGAGGGAAGACTTATTTCTTTTTGCTCAGGGTTGGGTGGTCTTTCTTTATTAAATCTGAGAACAGCACACTGTCCCTACCTCCTCTTCCTCAGGAATGCAACCAATGGGATGTGATTTGTTTGAGATGGAGTTATTTGCTGGGAGAAGTTACCCCCCAAAAATGCTTCTAATTGAATATCATATCATTTTAGTTAGGGTAGACAAATGCCCACAATCCAAATACATATTTTTATTCAGGAAATGACTGGATGTGGCACCTAGTGCTCAACCTTTGACTAGTGATCAGCCAAACATTAGATTCGATAATCTCTAAGGTCTTTTCCAGCCTAAATGAGTCTGTAATTCTTTAATGATTGAAGTAAGCTTTCAGTCCAGTTTTCTTAAGCTAAAGACTTACATTCCTGTGTACTCATTTCTCAAGCTCAAGTCTAACAACTAATTTACATTTAAGAGCATTATATGCTCTGATTTGGAATAAATGTGACAATGAAAAGTCAAATTATCCTAAACCCTGAATTTTAATAATTTGAGAGCTAAAGTTAAAATAAAAGAGAGATTTTAAGCTTTCAGTCCAGTTTTCTTAAGCTAAAGACTTACATTCCTGTGTACTCATTTCTCAAGCTCAAGTCTAACAACTAATTTACATTTAAGAGCATTATATGCTCTGATTTGGAATAAATGTGACAATGAAAAGTCAAATTATCCTAAACCCTGAATTTTAATAATTTGAGAGCTAAAGTTAAAATAAAAGAGAGATTTTAGTGTAATTACAAACCAGTTTTTTTGGAAAGTAATTTAACAGATCTGTTAGTTTCAATTGGAAATTACATCACATAGAAAAAGCTTCATCCTTTCCCTTACACAAAGAGCTTTGTCAGGAAAGTTTGCAGAACCAAAATGTTATGCCTCGTTCATCTCGCAAATGGATCTCAATCTCATGTAACCTTAATAGCAAAGGTTACATAAGGATTGTTGAAAATTCAGTTTTCATAAGGAAAAACCCTGGAGAACAAATGATATTAGTCCCGAGGAAATTACTTTTACTGCATGTATGTGACTGTAACAGACTGAGAACAAAAATCGATGGCTGATCCGTACGCCAAGGACCCTTGAGATTATGAAAAAGCAGGGCCTGAATAACTTATTTTACTTTCTGAAAGAGCACTGGGACAAACATAAAGCAAAGCCAACAAAAACCCCAACCCATTCTCTGTGCAACATTCAGTGCTTGCTGCAGCCTTATTTTCCCAATGTATCTTGCAATGCTGCAGAGTTCTTGTGCCTAAGGGAACACTAACCTTTGCCTCAGGTGCAGAACAAGAACATGAGAAATGCAGGTTTTTGCTCCAGTGCAGAATTCCTAAGTGATCTTCAGCAATTAATTTAATCTCACTGTGTATCGATTCCATACAATAAAAGAGGGCTGAGATTTTCCATTCTTGTCAATGATCTTATGAAAAAGTAATGTAAAAATATTAGAAGGTAAACAGCCATGGGAAGTACATGTGGTTGTGCATGTATATATATATATATAAAACTCCTCTTTCTCCCCTTTTTCTGTTTTCTTTTAGATGCCTTTATTTGTGATTTTAGTAGAAGGTAATGATATAGGAGTCTGTGCTAATCTGTGGTGTCTCGAGAACTAATTGCATTGGGGTTTTTTCCTATGTAAGGAAATTGGGTTTCTCCTCTGACTAGAAGCAGTATATAGACAGTGAAAACTACCCTAGAAAATACAAAGGCTTGTGGTACTTTTATACGGTCATTTGACAGGGGAATACTGGTCTGAACCATGTAGTAATTTAGGAAAGTTTCTGTCATAATTTCTTACTGACTGGTCTGGGAAACAGATTAATGATAGTTTTGAGTTTCTGTACAGATGACTCAGCTTTGCTAAAGTAGTTTGCAGTGTCCTGTATCTTCTGGGTTTCTGTTGAGTGGGTGATTTTAAGGGTGTTCTTTTGCCCAGACTAATTCACAAATAAAATCCTGGCAATTGTTGTGCCATGGAGTTAAGTCAGGGTTACTCAACCTGCAACTGCTTTTACTCTAAGGATGTAAGAAACAATGTGTACAAGTTAGTGACTTCTCTCTTCAGGTTTGACTCTGGTAGGTGCAATGGATATATAACTTTTCACTGGAAGTTGCTTTGGTGCTGGCAAACAGCTTTTGAGACCTGGTTGAGTCTGTTTAAAGATTCCAGCTGTGTTGGGCAGTGTGTTCTCACAAAATGATTTCAAGACTTTATTCAAACACCCCAAACTCATTTTCAGCCCATGACTGCCTAGGAGCAAACAGCATTTGGCCATATGGCCAAGTGAAATCATGGCTTGACAGAGTGACTGGCAGCTTTAGTCATTTGAGGTGATGAGTGTGTGTCAGGCTGTCACAGCACACACGGGCGCTGGGCTGGCATGGAGTTGGAATCTCCATTTGCCTCCCTATTTCAGCCGTTCCCTTTTAGTCACAGGTTTCCTCTTTTGTCTTTCCCAGGCAGTGTTACCATGGCAACGGTGTCTCTTGACCACCTTGAAGGCAGGGCCTTCCTCCCATCAGGGCTACCCCTGTCAGCCTCCCATCAGGGAGGTTTCACCCATCTCAGCAGCTCTCCCTTAAAGCCATTTTCCCAGCACGCACACGGCGAGTTGACATACTCTGCTGTTGAGGTGTCTCTGGACATTGCAAGTGGAGCCACTGAGCTGGCACCCAGTTTTGTGTTCCTTGCTGGCACAATTTTTCCTTTCAAAGTGTCTGCAGCAAGCTGCTCTTGAGCCAAGACCATGGGATCTGTCAGTGTTTGTAGGCAAGGATACGGCGTGGTAGACACAATACTCCGGTTCCTTCAGTGCAGGAATCTGTCATTTAATAAGCCAAGAGTGACTTTCTGAAGACTTTGGCTTGTGAAAACTTTAGCCCTTGAAAAAACCCCACACTTTTCCAATAGTTGTCAGGTAGATGAAATAGAAACTGCCCCTTCTCCTTTCCTGAAAATCTCCTTATTGAGATTTGGTGTGATCCTGATGCTCTTGGTAAAGCATCACTTTGCCAAGGTTAAATCTGCAACTTCAAAACTACTTCCTATTTCCAGGACAGAGTTTTTCCCAGAAGAAATATATAAATAGAATCACAGAATGGTTTGGGTTGGAAGGGACCTTAAAGATCATTTACTTCCACCCCCCTGCCCTGGGCAGGGACACCTTCCACTAGCCCAGGCTGCTCCAAGCCCCATCCAACCTGGCCTGGAACACTTCCAGGGATGTGGCATCCACAGCTTCTCTGGGCAACCTGTTCTTTTCTTCTGGAAGAGCAATGTCACTGGTTCCTCCTC
Source organism: Acanthisitta chloris (assembly GCF_000695815.1). Classification (NCBI taxonomy): domain Eukaryota; kingdom Metazoa; phylum Chordata; class Aves; order Passeriformes; family Acanthisittidae; genus Acanthisitta; species Acanthisitta chloris. Next base: position 45,707 of record NW_008662005.1, on the reverse strand, counting down.
AAGTGTCTTCTGAAAACCTTTTTGATTTATTGCACTTTTGAAATGGATTCATTCAGCAGTTGCAAATTTCTCTTCTCAAGAAGTCCCCGGTAGGTTCAAGAACCTTTTATAGGATTTGATGAATGTATTGAAAGGATTAATTAAAAACAGGTTTCCATAAATATCTAAATGCATAAATGAATATATTTTTAATGAATTATGCAACAGCCTGTCACAACAGGCTATTTATACAAGAGATTTCCATTTGACAGAAAGCAATGCATCTGTTTATTAAAAGAAGGATTAATCTCACGTGTGTTACATGTGCATGCCATTTTATACCTTTTCACCAAAAAAATAAAAGCAAGTTCAAACTTAAATGATAAACTTCCATATGTGGTGCAGCTAGTGAACCAATGAGTGGGTCTGAGGTGGATAGAAAAGAGTATCTAGAGAGGAAATACCTGGGAAGGCACAATATCATCTATTCTGGAAATCTTGTTATTGAACAACACTTTACCTGAACCTAAGTTGAAGTGTCTGTGAGGGACAGAATTAATACTCTAAGAGAAAATTCTATGCACAGTAAGGTGTTAGTAAACTGAATTTCTTGTGTATGTCATGTGGTCACTGGATATCTGGGCCATGGCTGCTGCCTTACATTGCTAAAAACACTGTCCCAAGATGCTGCTGTATCTACTGTCCAGTAATCAGGTGGATAGTAAATGAAAGGGCAGTAAGTAATAAAGCTAGTTAGAATGGTAGCCTATTACTCTAAGTGGTAGAGTGGGTGAGATTGTACTCAATACATCTAATAATTTTAAGTGTAGAAACATGATAGACTCTAAATTAGTTGGTACTAAAGAGTCCTTGGGGAAGTCATTGTGAATAATCCTCTGGAAGCATCATCTCATTGTCTGCAGGGTTCAAAAAAGCAAAGTGGATGAGGAAAAAGAGAAATAAATGAAAACTGAGAAGGGAAGCCTTGTGTCTGTGCTAAACTCCTGGTATATTTATATCCTGAACATTTTACCATTCTGGTCATGGTATCTCAGATAGAACCTCAGTGAATAAAAAAGGTGTGGAGAAGGAAAAGAAAGATGGCCAAGGACAGAGAAGAGCTTAACTACTGAGAATAGCCAGAGTGTGCTATGTCCTATCTTGGGAAAAAAATAAGCACTAACAAGGGGAGCAGAACACAATGCTGTGAACAGTGTGCATAGGGAACAAGTTTTGGTATTTCTTATGATACCAAGACTAGGAGATGCACAAGCAGATGATTAAGTTGTACATTTAAGACACACACACACACACACACACACAGAGTAGATTTTCTTTCATAATTTTATTGCAGTTATAGGGTTCCTTGCCACAGGATATAATTGGCCTTGAAGGTCTTAAGTGGATCAAACAGGTTTCAGCAAATTCATGGACACACATTTATGGAGGGACACACATTTATGGAGGGAATAAGTTCAGGCTGATGACCTGCATGGTTTGTTGGGACAGTGCACCAGGGGAAGAGCAGCTCCAAGTCCTGTCCCAGGGCATCCACCACTTGAGTGAAAGACCTTTGATGCTGCATGGGCTTTGGGACTGATCAAATAGAGCTATTCTAATGTGCCCTCTGATATGATGAGGTGGAGACAGAATGTTGATCTGTTCAGGTAAATGTGTTTGTCTCCATACATCTAAACAAACTGGGGAAAGTAGTCCACTAACACAGCTTCAATGCCCCATTTCTACAGGACTAGCCTCAATTTCTATGTAGACACAGCCAATTTCTGCATGGATATAACCAGTATCTAAAATATCTTTTGAGGATAAAGTTCCCACTTAAAAAAAAAAGTGTTTGATTCCTTTTAGTGTTTTATTTAATAGGAAACTATAAAAAAAGTTACTTCAATGATTGTAAAAATTAAAAAAAAATTTAAATGAATTATTTCAATAATTTAAGTGAAAGCACCTAAGGTTTCTAGTTACCATAACTTAGAAATGTCCCTGACCTATCAAGTAGTAGTAATAAAAATGAAATAGAATAGGTCAAATTCCTGTAGAACTATACTGAGGTTGGATTTGATTTTAAATAATGCTTTACATCTTTTCTATCAAAGCACTCAAAGTACTTTGGACCTATATGGCTTAAATCTCAGTTGAGTTTTGGAAGCTTTTTTCCCTAAAATGTGTCGCCATGAAATGGTATTTTTTTCAAGTTCATTTTTTCTAGATTTTTTTTTTCCCCCTGTAGCTTTAGTCATGAATTACTTTTCCATTCCTGGTAACTAAAATCCTGGGTGGTATCCACTGTCTGGAAGTAGCTAAAGGAAATAGAAAAATTGCAGTTTATTCTCTTACAGTGGGGAACCTCTGGAAACGTTCATAGGCACTGCAGTCCTATTGAGACTTTCAGTGAACTGTTGTGCTGTTCCTTAATTACAGAGAAAATCAGGTCAAGAAATGGATTCCATCCCCAAAGATTATTCTATTCCTGTTAGAGCCCTGTTGTGGTAAGAAACAGCACACCCCATCTTTTCCCTTTAGGTGGATTTCAGTGTGCACTCTCAGACACCAGTGAACTTAATCCAACCTGTGGACACAATGTCTCCAGGCAGGCATAAAATTAGACTGGGAACAAGTCCCCTCTCTGTATATTTCTCTCCAAAGCTGATAAAAAATTTGCTTTTGCTTGGAATAATAGTAACACATCTTCATCATTTATACCTGCTTAAAGATATGCATGGGTGCAAATTGATAGAGGGAAAATCTAGGTTAGATATTAGAAAAAAAGTTTTTCCTGTTCTGGTGATGAGACACTGGCCCAGGTTGCTCAGGGAGGCTGTGGCTGCCCCAACCCTGGCAGTGTTCACAGCCAGGTTGGATAAAGCCTTCAGCAACCTGCTCTGGTGGGAGGTGTCCCTGCCCAGGGCAGGGGCTGGATGATCTCTAAGATCTATTCCAATGCCTAAAATTCTATGAGTCTGTGTGTTCTTGCTTTCTAATATAATTGTTCTCCGAATGAAGATGTGAATGGTTCTTGTTCTTCATTTTGCTTTCAGTTTTGGGGGAGCAAAGGAACAAGGCAGATGGGAGCTCTTATTATGTTTCAACTGTTTATGCTGGGGAGCTGTAAGTGGGATGTCACATCCTACTTCATCCGTCATAATGAGTCAACGTATGTGAAGAGTTCAAGATGTTCCCTTCAGCAAAGCGAGGCAGAGTGCGCCAAGGAGAAGGACTCAGTGGTTTTTGTGTTCACAAATAACTGTAACTACTTAAGGAAACGACAGAAGTACAAACCTGAACAACATAACACCCTCCCAAGGTCAGACAGCAGCGCTCGGTGAATAATAATGAAGGGTACAGTGTGCTAACCTCAACTACTGCTCAGTTTTACTTGGCTCACCTAAGCAAGGGGGAAGAAGTGGCAAAGGACCAGAAGCAACAATGTAAAGGATTAGCAGTATGCAAAGAATTTCTTGAAAGAGAAGATTATACAAGGTAAGAGTAGCTCATTCTGTGAATGTATAACAGGAAGCATGGCAGGTCTGTAAGAGACATATCTGTAAGAGAAAGTCTGACAGAGGCAATGGATTGGTCTCCTCTGTTTGCTTCATTATTATTCAGTAGTGCACTGGGGAGCTACAGAGTTTCATGTAAATAGCAACTTAAAAACTTCTGTCAGGTTATTTTCCCTCATAATATTCTGTACAAAAAAACCCTGATGGAACTTACAGATCACAGAAAGGTTTGGGTTGGAAGGGAACTTAAGGATCATCTAGTTCCACCCCCTGTCATGGGCAGGGACACCTTCCACTAGCCCAAGTTGCTCCAAGCCCCATCCAGCCTGGCCTTGAACTCTTCCAGGGATGAGGCATCCACTGTTTCTCTGGCAACCTGTGCCAGTGCCTCACCACCCTCACAGAGAAGAATTTCTTCCTGAAAGGGAAAAAAAATTGCTTCTCTTTATAAAAGAAAAATTTCCTGCTACAAGATATTATTAAAACAATGCACTGATAGCAGTGAAAAGAACTTGGAAGCACTTACTTGTTTTCCAAAGGACATGGTTTTATGAGAGCTCAACATTGCACTTCAGGATATAAATTAAGAACTAATTAAGTGGGAACACAAATTAACTTTCATCTTAGTCATGAGGGTGCTTATTACTTGAACCCTGTAGCTCTCTCTAAAGCCTTGTCAGACATTGGCCAACATTGGTGACATGTCATGGCTTGTGCAGACTTCGAAGGGCTGTCAGTGCTCACAGGACTATTTCTCTTATCCCTCAACCTATCATTTTCTGGAAGAAAACCTCCTGATTCTTTATCTGTTATCACTGTCTGTCTGGTTCTGGAGCTTCTTCCTCCTGCCCAAGGTGTTGCAAATGAGTGGTTTGGGTTGCTTAAAGAATCACAGTCAAAGGTATGAGTAAAAGCAGGTTTAGCATGAATTTGTGAAAGCATGACAAAGTTTGATGACCATGCTACTTGTGCATCCCTGCCAAAAGTCCCCACTCTCTTCCACAGGAGTGTCCTCCTCTTTCTGTGGTCTCAGGAGCTTTTGCTCACCTGAGTTGTTGGCGCTGTGTGAGAGGGAAGGAAGGGCACAGGGCAGGGACAAGACCTTCTCCTGCAGCAGAGAAAGGGCAAACATAAGTGGGTGGTGAGAAGACACACAGGAGAGCAGTGGCAGAGGACTTTGGAGGTTAAACTTGGAGGGTGAGCACAGTGTGCTGCTCAAATTCCAGACCTTCTCTCTCCTCTGATTCTCCAAATCATGATCCTGAGGTGCTCAGCAGTCAGTTGCCTATGAAAAATGCTGGGTTTGTCTATACATAAATCCAGCCTTATATTTGGCTACATTTATTTGAGTTACAGTCGCCTCTTCGGTTTACAGCAGTAGTCTGAATTCACCTCACATTTTCCTGGCACTAATTTTGGGGTGGATGGAAGGGCTGAAGGGAGGGAAATTAAGGGAAAGGGCTTTGCGGTCCCCAGAACACGAAGGACGTGGACCTGTTGGAGTCCAGAGGAGACCACCAGGACAAGTAGAGGGATGGAGCACCTTTCCTGCATGAAAAACTGAGACAACTGGGATTGTTCAGCCTGGGAAAGAGAAGGCTTTGGGGTGACCTAATTGTGACCTTCCAGTACCTGAAAGGAGTCTCCAAGAAAGATGAAGAGAGATTATTTACGAAGGCCTGGAGTGACAGGACAAGAAGGAATGGCTTCAGACTGAAAGAGAGTAAGGTTAGATTAGATCTCAGGAAAAATTCTTTACTGTGAGGGTGGTGAGGCACTGACACAGGTTGCCCAGAGAAGCTGTGGCTGCCCCCCTGGAAGTATTTAAGGCCAGGTTGGATGGGGCTCTGAGCAACCTTGTCTAGTGGAAGGTGTCCCTGCCCACAGCAGGGGGTTGGAACTAGATGATCTTTAGGGTCCCTTGCAACCCAAAGCATTCTATGATTCTCTGATTCTCTGATTACTGCTGCACCCACAGAAAGCTCCTGCACATTGCCAAAGTTTCTTGTCTGAGACTTAGACAAACATCTTGGAAAAATCCAGTCTCCTTGCTTGTGTGCATCCCACAGTCAAAGCACAGGCACGTATTTATCAGAAACCTATCATGTACCAGATGGTAGAATAAAGTGGTTGTTTAAACACACTGTGACTTAGGATAACCTGGCATAGCACATTCTCAAAATATGCTGCATGTGTTTCTTCACAGATCTCAACTTAAGTATAGCAATGAATAACTTCATAAAAATCCTGGTACAACAACATGTCTTTTGTTTCCTACATGTTATCTAAGAGTTGCTGCAGCAGATACAAAGAAGGAATTAGATCTGGAGTTGAGCTTCACTGAATACAATGCTGGAAGAAGAGTTTTCTTTTAAAACATAGGCCCACACCTGTGTGGTGGGTGAAATCCCAAGGGATTTGCGCTCTAGAATCTGCCCAAAGCAATAAACTGCCATCAGGCTGTCTGGCTCCTCTCTAGTGCAGACCAAATCTCTGCCCTTCACAGTGTGCTGGTCTAGGACACATACAATTTCTGCCTACACAAAGGTTTTGGTCTGATGTTGAGAGAACATGCTTGTGGCAGAAGAACTGGGAGCTGTAATGGGTTCACATTCTCTTATTTTGGGGCTCTGTGGGGGATCTAAGCCAGTCCATTTGGTCAAAATAGACTTTGCTTAGCATCTGGGCATGAAGAACAGCCCTCACTCCCTACGTGATGAGGCTGTGTTGGGCCTGCTTCCATTCATGGATTTTGGAATAAGCTCAGGAGCTTTATAAGGCAATGATCGTGGTAATTCTTTTTAATAAATAAAGCAAAAGGAAAAGGCAACTTGCTCTTTGGTTGCAATTGGTGGGTCAATATCCTGTGATTCAGAGACCTGGATGAACTTCCCCAAGCTTTAATCATTGATAATCTGCAATGTATTAGACATGAACTTCCTTGGGATGAGCTTCTCTGGGATTTTGATCAAACGAAGTACTCCATAAGAAAATGTCCTTATTGAGTTGTGACATGTACACTTCCAGTTTCTTAATTACTTTCCTCAGTTCCCAAATCTCCAAGTACAAAGAAAAATGGAAACCATTGCCCATGAATATGTTACAGGTTTGATTGTTTTCACTTTTCTCTCTATTACATTACTGCTTTTCCCTTCACTTGCAAGAAGTGTTATTACTCACATGTGATGCATAATCCTCTCCCACACCTCCCAACTCTGCTTTCCCTCCTGAGCAAGATCTACTAAATTTTCTGACAATAATTTCTGAATTACTTTCCATGTCTGCTAATGCTGTGGAGGGAATACAGGCAGCAGAGAGCAAGTGAGTCTCTGCTCTCACTTGCCTGTTACCTGAGGAATTGTGAACTAAATTTTGCTTGCAGAATCTCCATCTCAAATGATGGCCAAAGAGAGTTTTAGACCTCAGCTGGTATTTCTTATAGCAAATCTTGGTTGCCAGATTCATTGGTGTAATGCCCATGCTAGAATCTGCAAACTTGGCTCTCAGAATCTCAGAAAGCAGGTGACAGTCAGAACAAATCTCTCTGTAAACCGAGTGGGCTGGATCCAAACGTGACTGCAAGATAATAAACACACAACTCAGTGCAGTTGCTTGTAAACAATTTTTCTGTAGAGAAAGAAAACAACCAGCTTTTAAATCTGTCAACAATAGTTTTATCAGTAGACAAGATTTCTTGTGAGAAGTACCCCATTCTGTCAAGCATATGGTCAACAACTTGCTGTGTCAAAGGAGCAGTAGCACGTGTCTGGGAAATGCAAAACACCACAGGATCAATTAAAGCTGTAGAAATATTAAATAACCAAAAATGCATTGAAATGTCTTCTCCCAATGCAGGACCCAGCATAAACCCTCAATTTTCTCGATTCCATTTAGTCTCTTAACCCACATGATTATGTTTTATTCATTAAAACCACTTAATCTTTGCCTTATTTACAATACTTTGTAGAATTATTTATAAAACACCACAGGATCAATTAAAGCTGTAGAAATATTAAATAACCAAAAATGCATTGAAATGTCTTCTCCCAATGCAGGACCCAGCATAAACCCTCAATTTTCTCGATTCCATTTAGTCTCTTAACCCACATGATTATGTTTTATTCATTAAAACCACTTAATCTTTGCCTTATTTACAATACTTTGTAGAATTATTTATTTAAAAACTGTG
>NW_008662005.1:20025-38002 GCF_000695815.1 Acanthisitta chloris | reverse complement strand
TTTCCCTGTAAGCTAAGCATATGTAGTGTAAAATGAGTTGCCACTATCTGAGAATTAGAAATAATGGTATCTCCTTCAGGTCTTTGCCAGAAGTGTATGATGGTTTGGGACCAGAGGACAAGGAATGCCACCTCGATACTCTCTCAAGCCTTGTACTCTGTGACCTCTGTGATTTTACTTTTCTTCATCTGTAACTATAGGGTGGATGAGGAAAAAAATGCACAAAATCCATCATTTCTGTGTTTGAAGTGATGGTGACTGAGTGCTGCAGACTCTTCTCAGGTTTGTACTCCCTAGGACAGGGCGTTGTAGGGGCAAAGGAAATCCTGTGATCTGATGTCTCTACAAACTGGAAATCATAAAATCAAAAAATCAACTGGGTTGGAAAAGACCTCCAAGATCATCAAGTCCAACCCTACCGTGGTCACTAGACCATGGCACTAAGTGCCACATCCAGTCTCAGCTTGAAAACCTCCAGGGATGGTGAATGCACCACCTCCCTGGGCAGCACATTCCAATGCCTGAGCACTCTCTCTGGAAAAAATCTCTTCCTAATATCCAACCTAACCCTCCCCTGGCAGAGCTTGAGTCTGTGCCCTCTTGTCCTGCTGCTGGTTGCCTGGGAGAAGAGACCAACCCCCACCTGACTCCAACCTCCTGTCAGGGAGTTGCAGAAGGTGATAAGGGCTCCCCTGAGCCTCCTCTTCTCCAGGCTGAACACCCCCAGCTCCCTTCTAAAATATTCAGATAAATAACACTTCAAGACTTGGAAGGTAAATGAGTGAAAGTATGTTACTGAAGTAAGTCTGTCACTAGTTTTAACAGTATTTCCACTTTTCTCTGAAAGAATAGACTTTTATTTGTTCAATATTCATATAGTGCTGAACATTCTAGTCTATGACCAATTCTCTTGGGCACTGCAGTAATTAGTAATGAATTAGTAAAAGAAATAATGAGTAATGTGGAAACCAATGCCTTCAATAAGAAATAGGATTCCATTGTGGCATTATTTAGCTTATTACTAAGAACACAGAAAACTTCAAAGGATATTTTTATTCCACAGTTGCAAGACAAGAGTAGGTTATTATTGAGATAATTTAGTAATCAGACTTAGAGGGATAATTCAATAATATATGTTTATTTAGTGAAGAAAACCTGTCTCAAACAATATCATTGTCTCATTAATATCAAAGATCCTTATAAAAAAAAAAGAAAAAATAAACTGGATAGTACAATATGATTAAATTAATGCAGTTATATCTCTGAAGAAATGTTCTTACCAAATCAAAGTATAGGATTTAGAAAGAATATTCAAGGTCATTTGCTCTTGTTCAGCTTTCTATCTCTCCAGACTCCCAGGTCCCTTTCTGCCTGGTGCTCTCCAGCCACTCTGTCCCAGCCTGGAGCTCTGCATGGGATTGGTATGGCCAAAGTGCAGGACCAGCTCTCCCAAAGCCTTGTCAAATGCAAAGCCCATATGACTAAAGGGAATAAACACTGACCAATTTATGGTGCAGAAAAGAAAAAAAAAAAAAAAAGTAAAAAACTCTGAGCTTTTGGTATTTAGTTAGGGTAATCACTATCTGTTTTAATTATTGAGGCAGAATGGCAATATAGCAGAATTCAAAGGAATGTGATATTTGCACACACTGAAAGGCTTCCATAAATAGAAGCACAGAACACACTGAAAATGAATTTAAAAATGGGTTCTACTTTTTATTCAACACAGCATGAAGGTTTAGAGCAAGACTAGGAATTATGAGGAAATTCTCCTTCCTTTGCCCCTCAAACACACAGATGAGAGCTGTTACAAAAGGCAGAGAACAGGTTTTTTTTTTTCTTTTGCTTGTGTTATTGATATGCAAACAGAGACCAGAAGAGAGGTTGGCAATGAGCTAAGCTGAACTTGAAGGAAAAGAATGACACTGATAGTTCTAATAAATCCTGAGCCATGTTTAAATTGGTAATTAATTTTAGCATGGTTAATGTCATAGTAGTATGACAGTACTATGACTTAAGATTATGCTTTTAGTATGGCTAAAACCTTCAGTGTCCTGACAATTCTTTGACCTTTAGAGTGAAAGGTAACCCTAAGACAGTAAACTCAAAAATATGATGTAATACATAGTACTCTTAGGTTCATACACTGCATATTATTGTCAGGCAAAGGTACTGCAAGGATTAGACTTCTTTTTACTGTATCAATAACAGGACCAGGGAAAAAGGTAACTTAGTAAATTAGGTTATGATTAAATTCAGCTTGAAAACCAAAATGCAAACCATATCTTCTTGTGGTTGCAACACACTCCATATGTACTGTATGTGTAATGCAGATAATTAAATTAGCTACCAAGGCAAATTTGTCTCAGATATCAGATGTAAATCCTATAATCCAGCCTGATTATTGTTTTCAAGAGAACAATTTAAAAATCTGGAGACTGCTTTGGAATAGCCTTTTTTTCTCTTTTGCTTCTGGCATAGCCTACTCAGTTAATACATGGAATGAGAGTTCTGCACAGAATCTGTGGAGGTATGCTAAGGGTATTGATTTTGGATATTCCTGAAATCAGAGCCTGGTGGGAGTCTGAATTTTTGGAACTGGGATTTGGATTCCAGTCAGGTCACTCTTCTAGAAAAACACTTTTTTTTCACTCTTCAAGGTCAAATTTTACATCCTTTGAAGTGCAGAAATTCCCAGCGGAGTTTTTTAGTAATAAATATTGATTCATCTTCTCTCTGTCCTTTAGACTAAATTGCAATATTCCCTCCCTTAGATGTCCTTGCATTTTGTCATGGGATTGTTTATGTTGGTGCCTCTGCTCTGATTGTCAGGAAAGCACCGAAATCACTAACTCTGTTAATCAGAGTCCTAAATGGGTTTTGATAAAGTGTCTCTTCCTTAGGAGAGGAGCATCAAAGGAGTAAATACTTCTTATTTCTGTTCAGTAGAAATTCAAGCAACACTGTCAAGCAAGAGCAGTTCTAACCTCAGTGAATTTTGACCTGTAAGTGGTGAAATTGGGCATATCCATCTGTTCTTGGATCACTTTTAAAACTGATCTGAACTCCACATGGTGGTATCAATACACATCTCTCCATTCAGCCTTTTAAATATTGATACTTTTAAATTTTCTAGAAGTTTAACAGTGCACCCAAGTTTGATTCTGGATAGTGAGTCCACCATTTAGGCAGGGGAGGTAGCACATGAATTTTAGAAAATTTTTTATTGAATTATATAAGGGCTGGAAGGATAGATGAGAACACTACTTGTGCTCTTGATCCCTTAACCTTTTGCCCTAAGGATCTGAAGTCTCCTATAATTGCCCTCAGCCTTCTTGTTGCAACTTCATCCCTGCCTACCTGATAAATCATTAATGGGTTATGATCCAAGGGCTGTACCAGTGTGGGAAGCTTTCTCTGCACATCTTTAACGCTGACCTTGGGCAGGTAGCACCTTAAAAAGCCTGAGAAGTGGGTCTGATCTGCATTTTGGGCCTTCTGTTTCCCACAGGAGAGAGTCTCCTATGACAATGACCTGTTTTTTCTCTTTATGGAAGCGATTTTGATGCAGGGCATAAGCCAACTTAAACTTGGTGACTCCTCCAACCTAGATGAACCATTGTCCTCATCATTGTCCAGTTCCTCTTGCACTGGAATCACTTTGCATTGCATAACACTCCTGGCATTATCCTAGGTAGCTTTGAAAATACCTGCAGCAATGTTCTTACTTATGTTGCTGACAATAACTCAAATTCTCAGTCTTTGCTCCTGATCTTTGTAAACATTCCTATATTTAGTAGTAAATTGTTCACGCTGAGATTCTTATTCATCCCTTCACCTAGAATACCCATGTTTGCTGCAGTCTGAGGGGTCTGTCTTGCCAAGGCAGTAGAAACATGCAGATTTCTATGGTCAAAGACACACAGGGGAGTGATGTCTCTGCTCCCATAACTAGTGCTCTTAACTCCTCATCTGGAGTGACAGATATCTACTCAGAGCAGGGCTGAAGAGGAACTGGATATAAAAATGAGCCTGTCCATAGTAAGATGTCTTCATGCTCTAATTTTTTATCCTCTGCCTTATCACACAATTGTTACTGATGAGTAAGAATAAAGTATAGAACTTGCAGGACTTGTAGCAATCTTCCTTTGCATGATTGTATAGTTCCTATAGGACAAGAATTTGGGAGTGCTGTCTGACCTCTTAATACAAAACCCATTTGTATTTCTATGTTTGTTTGACTGTAGAACAAAAAGCCACTGGAGTGTTTACCACACTGATCTCAAAATCTGGGAACATCAGTGGAAGTAGCACTTCCTTGCACGTGTTTTGAATCACAGGAAGAGTGTCAGACTGGGTGATTGGTTCATAAAGGGGAAAACTTTCCCCCAAATAAAGTAGAATGGCTGTGTTAGTAATTCCTAGCAGTTTGGAGGCATGCCTGTAGCTAGTCACATCATTTGTGGCTTCCTGGGTGTATTTGTAAGTGCTCATCATAAAAGGTCTCATTCATTTTGGTATACAGAAGCTTGAATCAAAGCATTCTTTATGCAACTCTTGAAAAGATGCTGTTGAAGTTGTGCTTTAAGAATAATTAGTGTTGAATCTGTGGTCCACTATATCTTATTAGAGTATTAATGAGAGAACACAACAACCTAAACAGACAAAGTTTTAATTTAGGCCTGGAAAGAAAAGTGGAAGAGTGAAAGAAAAGTGGAAGAGTGAAAGACTGTCTTGTCTTTTCTGCCTTCTGGGTTCTTTTAAAGAGACTATTTGTGATCAACAACAACAATATATTTTTCACTTATAAAAGAAGCTTTGCAGAGGTCTAAGGACTCCAGCTGTGCTTGCAAAAGCCCTAAAATAATAAGAAAGTAATAGTAACCACGTAAAAAGGATGTTGATATATGACATTGTACTTGATGGAGGCACACATGATTTAGATCTAGTTGTTTGTAATATAGCTTGTTCACTTTTTATTAAGTGGAGAATGGCAAAATTTCATATTCAACAATATCTTTTGTCCTGGTGACCTCACAGCAGCCTGCTTCATAGCAATTTCACAGCTCTTGAGGTGTGTTGTTCCAATGCCTTCAGAGGCCATTGTGCCTTCTGGGCACTGGGTAGGCTGAAACTCCTCACATGGAGTCAAAACAAGAATAAGGCCGGATGAAACATGATGCAGGCAGTCTGGGCTTCAGGCAAAGCTGCCTTCAGGTAAGATTCTATCGCAGACTTGCACTAAAATAGTAGCATCATAGAATCATAGAATGGTTTGACTTGGAAGAGACCTTAAAGATCATCTAGCTGCAACCCCACTGCCATGGGCAGGACAACTTCCACTGGCCCAGGTTGCTCAGAGCCCCATCCAACCTGGCCTGGAACACTTCCAGGGATGGGGAGTCCCCAACATCTCTGGGCAACCTATTTCAGTGCATCACCATCCTCACAGTAAATAATTTCTTCCATAGATACCAACTTTCCCCAGGATATTTCTGGTTGAAATAAGCCTAGTGAGCTGGTCATTGAGGTATGTGCCCACAGGAGCATGTGGATCATCACTGGCTCAAGAAACTAGGAAACTTGACTTTTATCAGAGCAAAGAGTCTTTGAAGCTGCAAATCAACCAATCCCTGAACAAGTGCCCTCAGTAACAATGTGTGTTGCAGAAGAGGCAAATCTTTGGTGTGTCTGTCTTCTCTCTCTTCACTTTGCCTGTGCTATGATTTAAGCAGTTGCTCATTTGTCACATATTGCATCTGGAGTGACTCCAAGGAAACTGGGAGATAGTCTCATTGACATCTGGTTGCTGACATATTAACAAGGACTTTGGCTTCCATTTCTCACTTCCCTTCCTGAGATCGTTATATGTTGAATAGTAGCAGCATGAGGATCAACCAAACTTTACATGTTCCTGTGAAATCAGGAACTATAAAAGCTGGTCACAATTCACAGGGTGATTCGACTCCTTTACATGATAAAATATACTCTTCTTCTCTTTTTTTTTTTTTTTTTTGTGTGCAAATGTTGGTAGAAAGAGAACTTGCAATTTGACTCCTTCAAGTGTTTGTGTTGGGAGAGCTCTTGTCGCATATGTTCACAGAGAGAGAACATAAAAGGGGCCTGAGGATAGACAAAAAATCTGTTTGACTATCTGACAAATAGTTACAGAAACATTTTGCATATTTACCCATCTTCTAAAAGAAACATATTGCTATGCAACAAAACTGTGTTTACTGTAAAATGACATAGACAGTAACGGTTAGAACATACTTGAAAGAGTTGGATTTTGTAAGCAGCTCATTTGCATTGAAACACAAGAACATTTGAAGCCTAAGAGACAGCATCAAGGAATAAAAGGCATCCACTGGGACCAGTCTCCATTAACCTTAGGTTTGTAGGGTTTTCTTTTCCTCCCAGGACTGAATATTTGTTTAACTATTAAATCCATTCACTAAATCATTCTGTGTCCTTAAAATGTAGTGAGTTGCTGTCTTGCCACCAGATTAGTTTGAATTCCTCTTGGACTGCTGCTAAATTTATATAACTTTGTTGTATCACTGGCAACTTATATTTCTATAATATCATGCAAAATAAATTCATTCCCACTTATGGGGTAGTGCACCTTCTCAGTTACAGCCTGAGACCTGCCGATTTTTTACTTAGTTATCCCAATAGATGGTTGGCATTCATATTCAGTTTTTCTCTCTCCTCAGCCAGGCTGTGCCTCAGTGAGGCATCAAACTGAAGCCAAATTGATGTAGCATATTCAAATTTCAACCTTGTTACTGAAGAGAATGCCAAGAGTTTAAAAAAATGTCAGGCCTTTGAGATTGAAGAATAAGATGCTGGAAAAGAAAACTTTCAAACTCAGCAAGATGATGACTTTTACCTCTGGGAGTTCTGTGTAAAAAACTTTCAGTAGCTAAATTAAAGATGTCCTCAAGCACTAATGATAATAGAATGGTAAGTGTGGCTATTGTGATGCATATAAAAAACCTGAAAATAATTTCATTATGCAGTTATGTGGCTAAAATCTTTCTTCCCAATTCAATACATAAACGAGAAAAAAGGCTTTGGAAACCTAACCAGCATAACAAGTTTCTGTTACTTTTGGTTAATGTGAGAAGAAATGTATTTTGCTCAGGGATTTCTTAGCAGAAAAGACAGGTTTTTCACCCCTGCATGGCTATGTCTGACCATGCCTGGGTTTAGAGCTGAAAGTTGTTGCCCTTTCTATGTATCTGTGTAGTAGTTTCTCTCATTTCCTGTATGTTTTTGTTGAAAATGAAAGTTTTTTCTTCTGGTTGCAAGAGGTTAAGGCTTCCTGATCACTTGATTGTACAGCTCACAGACCTGCAAATTTGAACTTAAGGCAAAATAGAAATTTCTCTTCAATATTACTCTTCCAGAAAGCATCTAGATATTTCAGTGGTATTTGCTGAGGCTGGTGCTATCCATGATTTACGCCTGAAGAAGTGATACTAGAGCAGTCTGAGGCTAAACAGGAGGCTGGATGCCAACCAGGTCTAGCAAGGCAAAGTATTAAAATGGTACATGGTGCCTGGTGACACTGGAGAAGGTGAAAACCAGTAAATTAACATTGTCACAAGAAATATTCATGTTGGAGTGCGTGTCATGGGCACAATATTCTGGTGACACACAGAAATGGAGTGGCTGAAAAAGTAGCAGCTTGTCAGTCTGTAGAGATCTGTAAGAACAAATGAAACTACCATCTATGAGTAGTAACAGAGTATTACCAGTGACCCTATTTTGGGATAGGGACAACCAACTAGATTACCTTCCATGTTCCTTTAAAGTTGTGTTTTCCTATGACTCAAGGTCATCTCTCTACAGCTGTGCTTTCTTAATCCCTAATACTCACACAACAGTTAAAAAGGGATGTCCAGTACATCTGATAACAGCTGAGCTATCTCTAGGTAACTTCATGGCAACAGCTGAAATCATAAGATAGGAATTTATATTAATAATAACAAATATGAAACACAGGTAATCTAAAACTAGGCCAAGGAAGAGCAATTAACACCTTTGTTACTAGTAGCACTGGTGTCCCAAGTGGTTTTCTTTTGCTGTTTACAGGGTACATCTTGTCTGCACCAGCAATCCTAGGTGAAATGGAGTTCTAGCTCAGAGACATTTCATTTAGAATAAATATTGGAACTTTTCAGATGCTTCCCTGCAGCGTACAGAAAAGACAAACAGCCTCCAGACAAGCCAGCCCCACAGAGCTTTTTACTTGCTTAGTTTTTGCAAGATAATATGAATATCTATGCAGATGGAAAATGAGAGCTAGGAGTAGACATTAATAGAACCCACTGGGAATCAGGGTCCTGATGTTGCCAGAAGCAAAGTCCCTTCAACTCCCCAGGCAGTGGGGGAGACATGAGGGTGCCCAACACTGCTAAAAGAGGTCATGGAAAACAAGATCTGTCCAAGACTCATCTCAACAGCATCACAAGCTGAAAGGAAGCAAAAGGATTGTGCAAATACCTACATAAATAATCTGTGGAAAGAGAACAAGAGGGAAAGTCTACACTGTCAATAATGGCCTAGATATATATTACAGATGAAATTTTGCTTCTGTAGGGAACCATGCACTTGTGTCCCAGAAGAGGACATGACACAGCAATGTGTGCTCGCAGCCCAGAAAGACAACTGTGTCCTGGGCTGCATCAAGAGCAGCATGGCCAGCAGGGTGAGGGAGGTGATTCTGCCCCTCTACTCCACACTGTGAGACCCCACCTGGAGTGCTTCGTCCAGCTCTGGGGTCCCAAATACAGGAAGGACGTGGACATGCTGGGGCAAATCCAGAGGAAGCCACAGATGATCAGAGGGTTGAAGCACCTCTTCTATGAAGACGGGCTGAGAGTTGGGGTTGTTCAGTCTGGAGAAGAGAAGGCTCTAAGGGAGAACTTAGAGTAGCCTTCCAGTGCCTAAAGGGGGGGCCTACAGGAAGAATGGAGAAGGACTGTTTGCAAGGGCATGTAGTGGCAGGACAAGACTAACAAACCACGAGTGGTTACACAGGTTTAATCTCTCCCAGCTGGTGCTTAAAATTCATAAATCATGACTCAAAAATTCCTCTTCTGTCTTCCTTTGTAACCACAACTGTTTATCCCACCACTGCTGCTGTATGCAGCTATGCCACTTGCCTCTGCATCTCTCCTTACTTCTGTGAGGACATGCTTCAGGCACAAACAGCCACCAAAGTACTTCTCAAAAGGTGATAAACCAACTGCAGCTTCTGCCTTTATTGATATTGCCATTCTTCAAAGCCACCTCAGCCCACGCCTCAGCAGCCTCCTCTTTGCTTTCCATCTCCAAGGAAAGAGGATGTGCTACAAACCTTCCTCCTCTCTGCTGGCTGCCCTGAGTGTGGGCTGCCAAAGTTTTAACCTCTAATCTGGTGTGGGAGTTTGATCGACAGACTCCAGCTCTGACACAGGAGGCCAAAAGCCTTTGAGGAATATGACTATCTTGCTTATTAAGCCTGTCCAATTCCAACCAACCAGCACTCAAACTAATCTCTGGTAATAGCTACAGAGAGGGTCACAACATGATCAAGTGTTTCCTTGTGTTCCACTTTTCCATCTTTATTTTCCCTTTGAACTGGAAGACCGTGGGCAATAGGGATAATATTTCTTCATGTATGTGGAAAATACCTTGCTAAGAAAACTAATTCATTCAGACAGAAATATCTTCCTTTTTCTAAATATGCAGAAAATTTAATGCACAGTGGAGCAGTAAGTGGAATAGGAGGGTGTTCCTTGGTTACACTTTATTGCAGTGAAATTCCCTACTGTGCCAGAAGGAATGTCATGGTAATGAGTAATGTCACAGAGGTCCCAGGTAAGGGCAAATTTTGGATGAATATCATGACATATTTATTGTGAAACAGAATCACTGCTCTTAGAAAGGTTGAAAATGAGCTTTTCTACAAAAGAGTCTATTTTCCTCCCTTGCAAGTATCATACATTTTGACATGTTGAGAGTTGAAAAGAAGAAAAAGAAGACATGTACATCAGGAATATATAAACTGATTATACCATTTCTGCTGAACAATATTCTATATGTCAAGAATATTCTCTATACCTCTGGGTGGCAAGAGTTGCAGAGTTCCTCAGCTGAGCTGCAAATAATCTATTGGATGGTTTCTTCACTGAAGCTGCAGACAAAAAAAGGTATTTTGGTTTCAAAGAAAGTGTAGTAAACCAAAGCAGAATTTGAAGTTCTGATAGTTTCCTGCAGTGCTCCATAACTCTATGCAATATGCAGGTAGGGAGCTTTTCACTTCCCTTTATAAACATGCCTGGAAGATCAGCATTTTTTGCAGTTCCAGATCCATCATTTCCTCTGTGGTCAGGGATTCTCAGGGCTTTTGTGATTCAATGACCTAAGTGCTGAGGCTTCTTTCTCTCTTTTGGATAATTAAAAAAGTTGTTTGATATGAAGCAAAATCAAATTTTGAAACCATCGAAGACGTTTCCTATCCATTCAACGTCTTAAAAGTATTGTTTGGTGTTTTCTTGCAGTGCTGTCATTTACTCAGACTCAGTGATACAGCCTAACAGATATTGTGGTGAGCTGGTTTTCAAGCTGCTCTGTGTGTGTGTTTGTGTGTACACACACCTGAAAATATCAGCACGTTTCACGTGTAAACGTCAGCAGAAAAAGAATTCCCTCTGTCACCTATGTGAGAAGCCGCAGTAAACTATGTGTAAAAGTCCACTGGATAAATACATTTTATGCCATAAAATTCTATCACCTGCAAAGGCAGGTGTTGATGCTTCAGGAATACACACACACACTGCAGACAGTGTTGCAGGCTGCAGCAACCTGGAGCGTGTTTGTGTTCCTGTGGCTCTTCCCTTAGCATTTGATTTTTCGTGCAGGGCCAGCGTGTTGCTGCTGTTGATCTATCTATTGACATGATTGGTTCCATGTAGAGCATTTGCTTGTATCTAACTTTGTTTGCAAAGACTATTTCAAGCTGATGCCAGTGGGGGTGGGGGCGTGAGAGGAAGAGAGGGAGAGAATATTTTTAATTAGTTTTGTGTAGGCAGGAGGGAGAGGACAGACGTACGTTGTAAACGGATCAGATCTTTTTTACATTTTTCTTGTGATCTCAAGCAGCAAATAGACCAATCACAACAGTCCAGTAGCTTTATTTGCACTTCTTTTGGAAGACTTGGCACTGCTAAGCACCCTTATGATGCTTTATTGTTGTTCCTGCTTGACATTCCCTGTCCTTGACATCTCCCTTCCCTTGAATCGATGATGACTGCCATCTCAGCCCTCAGGCTTCTCCCCGGCTGCTTTCAACCGAGCTAGCCTCGTCCCTTATTTCTTGCTGCCCTACTTTTGCCCCTCACCACCCCCTCTTTGAAAGTGTACAGCAACTTTAATTCAGCTTTGTGAGCGTGGCTGTTGTGGAGAGCTGTTTTGAAAGGCAGGAGGTTTGCACACCCGGCTGAGTCTCTGGTGGAAATTTCCTTGCTCGGGTGCGCGGCGCTGGCAGGGCATGGAGGGGCTGGTTGCAACCAGCCCTCACCCTCTCTGCCTGCTCTGACACAACGTGGCAGCTGGAGACGAGCACAGCCACTTGCCTGGGTAATACATTTAAATATAAAAGCCAGCAATTTCTGGTACCGATGTAGTATCTCGTTGGATATGGTTATCATGAGGTAATCGCACCCATGGGGGATTAGAAGCTCCAGTTTCTTCTTGGTGCTTGATTACACCCCAAGGATGTGATTATCCCATGCCAGTAGTCATATTCCTTGTTATATCTTATTGCTTAATTGCAACAACATAGCAAAAAAAAAAATAAGAAGAAAAAAAGAGGAAAAAATAGAGATCAGGTGAGATATTGCTGAAATCATCATAAGAGACTCCGATAGTTTCTGAGCTGCCAGCTATGTATGTTAATTAACCCTTCTCAGAGAAAATCCACAGAGGCATACTTTCAAGAGAGATTTCCCCCTGCTTCTCTCACACACAGATATGTGGTATAGTCTCTCTCTTGGTATCTCATGCACTGCTCCAGGCTCTTGATGTCAAAATATACCAGCTGAGAATGTAGGATAAGAACAGCCGTAGGCTTTCCTCTGGTCCTCAAGACATTTCAAATCTATACTTCCCTGATTAGTATAATACCCTTCTTCATCAGGAGCACAAATATTTTTTTTCTCCTGGTCTCCAAATGGGCAACTTTTCCAGCAGTACGTGAAAAGCCTTAAAATCAAGAGAACAGAAAAACATAGAAAATTCACCTGGGAGTCCGAAACTCTAACCTATATTTACTTTTTTTGCCATTGTGAGAAACATTTAAACAATTCCTTAACATTTATAACTGCACATCTATTTGAAATAATTGAAACGGAAACGTTAAAAGAAATTACATTTTGCTAATCCATTTACAATGGTATAAATTGCTTCTCATAGCCAACTGCCAGACTGGCTGTTTTATTTAATAACTTTAATGCTGAGGTTCCCTGAGGCAAGGAGACAGTTATCCCACCAACTGCAGGAGGTTTTACTGAAGTGTCCCCTGGCTGTTGTCCAGGGACTGTGAAGGAGCTCAACTAACAGGTTCACTTGCATTCTCCGCCTCTGACAAACATAGATGTTATGTGGTTTAATGCTAACTAATTCCAAGTGAAAGAGAAAAAGGCATAAACAATGCACCCCAGCAAATCACACTGTTTTATTAGGATACGATTGTGGCTTGGTGGCTAATAATTTATCATTATAAAATATGTTGTTATTACATTTTGAGAGCCTGGGACTGAGCAATGATGACTTTTCTCTCCAGCAGAATCATAGATGCATCTCATATTTAAAGGACTCTCAGCCAGAAATAGTGTCCAGTAGGATAACTCCCAACCACAGTCATTTGATAGTCATTGCTTTACACACTACAACTGTATCTATAGCTTTTATTGTCATATACAGTAGCCTCATGGGAGATAATTCTTTTTCCCCTGTCTCCATGATGAGCTCCTGCATTAGGCTGACTTTCTTTTCAGGCTCTGAGTAAACATGATTTCCCCAGCTATGATGCCTTTTTTTTTTTTTTTAATGTGTGTGTTGGTGAAAGTAGAGTCACTCAGTGAAGATCAGGATCCAGCCCATTTTCCCTCCTGTGAATTCTGCAGTTCTCACAGTCTCTTTTGCTTGGCCTCTCTCAGTTCAGCACACTGTTGGCTCCTTCAGCTTGTTAAGGTTTCTCCAAAATTTGAAAAGTTGCTGACTAACACGACTGAATCCACTTTTCAATAGACTGCACTGCTCTGCACGTTCAAATTCTGCCAAGCATTAATTGTTTCTGAGGCTTTAAAGAACTTTTGCTTTCTTATAGAGTGGAAGACTGCAGAAAAACCTGTCAAATTATTTTTTTTACATATAAATCCTATAAAAAGAATACAAATAAATCAGCAAAGTGTATTTAAATATGTAGCATCCATATTTGTATTGAAACTAATTAAACACTGTTGAAAACAACAGAGGCATTACCAGCTATGTTTGCATTTTCAAATTGTATTGATCATAGCTGCTAACCATCTATGACTTATATAGGATCATGACTGTTTCTTTTTATCATTCCTCTCAAAGAAATACATTTTTATTTTTAGGAAAGTTGCCCTGAGGCAAAGACTAGAAATTGTTCTCAAGCAGATAGTATAATTAAGGATTGATCTGCACAGTGGGGAGAAGCTGGATGAATCAGACTCTGACATTTCTTTCTTTTCACTTTTTCTTATGGCTGAAAGTCTGGATTCCTCCCAACTAACATAAGACACTTAACTATGTAGAAGATGTAGAGTTAGGAGTTTAGATACCCTTGATTGTCAAAGATTGTCAAAGACACATAGCTACTTCCAGCTGGCAATTTATCCTAAACCTTGTCATTGACTTTACAGAGAAGCCTGGGGCGAATATTCTCCTGACACCTCGAGTCGGTGCCTGAGGTTGGAAGTGGGATGAAAGCAGACTGAAAATTTTGGTTTAGTTTAGCAGACACTACCTGTTCTCAATTATCTGATGTGGAAACAGTGATAAATATTCACATAGCAAACCTCTAGCCACAGAGGGAGGTCTTTGGCTTGCCTTCAATACCTTGACTCCTTCCTTTAAACATATTTTTGGATGAAGAATTGCTCAGCATTGTGTCATGATTGGGATCCCCACTGAAGGCATGAACCTTTCATTTCAATGTCTCTAGTTTGATCCTAGATCTAAATCAAATTTATTGAAAAAATGTGTGTTTTGTGCAGCCAAGATTTTTCTGCAGCAAATCCTGGGCCCTGAGGTCACAGTATTTCTGCATGCAGGGATATACAGGGAGATGGATATCTTGGGCCTTGTTCCTTCATGCTACAGTAAAAGATAGGAGCTGAGGAATTTAATCTGCTTCTCCATGCATGATATTTGCTTTGTTGAAAAATTATTTCCATAATAAATCAATTAAAGTGTATATTCAATGAGCCACAGGCATGGAGAAAAAAAAAACCAAGAAGTCTTTCAAAATAGTTCCTGGTTGAGAAGGCTTTAAAGAAACAAAAATAGTTTGGGTTATGAGCCAACTATCGAGCTCTTTCTGAGCAATATGAACCTATTTATCAATTATATGTAATCATGCTGTCACATACAACAATGAAATACAAAGGGCCATAAAATAACAGCACAGAATATCATAAATAACACTTATGTGGCTTATCTGACCCAGGACTGAGATGATCAGGAGAGAGATACAGGTCATTATCTACAAATGCTTATGAAATTCATTTTGGTTACAATGAAGAGGAAACATGAAGATAAGCCACAAAATAAACTGGAATTTAATCCAGGGATATTCTGTAGGTTGACCTGACGTGAGACAGTAAACCTCTTGTGCTCAGGGAAGCCTCAAACAACATTAATCAACTTGATACAGCTGGTGATGTTTTTGAGCAATATATCTAATTACTGCACTTTATAAAATATTTTGGCCTTTTCATCAGTGCAACTGAATAAGCATTTCCCTGTAATACCTCTTTTTTTTTTTTTTTTTATGCTGTGAGAATTGATCATATCAAAACATACTAAATCTGCCAAGGAAGAAGATTCATGAAGAACAGCCTTTCCACTGGATGAAGGGACATTATCTCTAATGGGCTCTTCACAGGAAATTGAAGGAGGAACTCAGTTTATAACTCTGCAGATCAAAGAAATCAAGGTATCCTGAATTACCTGTTGTGAACAGGAGGCCAAACTTTTGGTATTACCTGACTGACTTGAGGAAACTCTCTGAAGCTTTATCAAATGTCTCTGGCAATACTTTCTGACACTCCTGACTTAGAGTTAAACTTCTGAGCCTTCTGGCTTTAAAATGGGCCACATTCTTTTTATCTATCAAAGCAGAGAATTTACTTAAGAGACTATGATTATGATTTGACAAATTCAAATCATGGTCAGCCTATTCAGGTAACAATTCTCTTCAGTGCCTGGCCAAGCCATCACTTCTATCTTGATTACAATTTCCCTCTGGTGTGGCCTCTTCTTTGGCAATGCAAAGTTCTGTGCACTTTCCAGTTACAGCTGGGGCTGCTGCAATTCCCAGGCTTCCAGATAGACACTCCTCTAGAATATGTTTCTTTAGTGCCATGACAGTTTTTCAGCCTTTTTCCCTGCCTTAATTCATTTGTTTCACACTCTAGCACAAACACCTCTCTGCTGCTTCCCCATTTTATACACACAATAATTCTTGTACTACCTCTTAATGTCCAAGTTCCTTCTGACTATACAGATACACATATTTTCCAAAATGAGTGTGGTTACAATGAGATTTAGACCTACATGTTGAATGCAAATCCCCAAGGAAGCACCTCTGTCCCATTGCAAGCAAAATTTCTCTTTTCATCTGTTAGACTGTTGGTTCATTTACCTTGTGAATTGAGAGGAAAGAAGTAGTTGTGTGAAAATGACCCAAGAGGAAGACAAACCTTATTTCTGTGCAGGAAGGAGGTGGTGGAGAAGTTGTATCAGAAAGGTAAACAACAGACCCAGAAAATGGTGACTGGTGGGTCACTGCCACTAACTCTCACTAACTTGTGAAGCTGTTAGTTCTTGAGGAAATAAACAGAGATGGACTTGAAAAATCCTAGAAATCCATATTTTTATGTCTTTTTGGCTATACTGCAGAAGGCATATTTAGCATCTCTCCTTTTTTTTCTACTGAGACAAATATTTCTTGTACTTTGTTCTTGATAATTTGTTATTTTACACCTCTTTCATGTTCTTCAGTGTGGTCCTGACCTTCTGAATACTGTGAATAAATTTTGTAACTCTATCTGTATGACTGCTTCCCATGCAGGGCTGTATCTTATTAAATCTTGTGGAAGAAAGAGACCAGAAGAAACCTGATCTATTATGAATGGGGATGTTCTGAGCCATTAAACCAGTAGACAAGAGAAAATCTGAGTCTACAGTAGAATGAAAACCTAGTCACTAATTCTGGGAATGAGTGAATTGTTTAAGTAGGAAGTTTTTCTGAAATTCCTTGATGAAATGGAGCTACAAGTGATACAACTTAGCACTGTTTTTTCTGCAGTCTAGGTGTGCTGAGGCACTGAACACCATGGGGGTGGCAGTAGGAGCAGTCAGAGACATGTCTTTCTGGAATCCAAATCTCCAAAATTTCATGAGTTTTTTTTTCATTCAGAACACACTTCTCCCCGTCTCATAGAGAAAGAGGCTAGAGCCAGAGCTCAGAAATCTCTTTCCCATTCAGCAGAGTGTTTACTCACCTTGTTTTTGGTGTAATGGAAGGGTGAAGAGGTGATCTCCAGTGCAGGAAGTCTGTCAGCTACTTACAGATTGCAAGGAGGTGGTTGTGGTGTACAGAGAGTCCTGGCTTGATGCATATCTTGCTCTCTGCAACAGCTGCAGGTCACTTTCCTAGACAGGTCTTTTGATTCAGTGCAGGAACCTGGTCTTACTAAGTAATCCTTCCTGTAAGGTAAAGAATAAAGAATGACATTGTGCTGTGACTATGCTGAGGTTTCACAAAAAGGGACCTTCCTGTGTTTTATTAATATGCATCTTTCATAACCAGAATTTTTTATATTGTTATTATATAGAAATAAAATTTGCTTCGCCTGAACATGTACCTTAACATTGTAACCCTTTGAACCAGCCTGTGGGTAAATCCATTTGCAAGGAATTTTGTATGATTCTTTGTTCTCTAAGATGTCCTTTTAATTGTTCTCCATGCTAAGAGCAGAAAGAGGTTATTTAGAGCTAATGGGAAGGTCTGTGCCACAACAGTCTGTAAATGACTTTCAGCATTTAGGTTGTCAGTGGGGTTTGGATGTCAGATATCTTGATGTAAAAGTTTGAGATTCTGGAAATCCAAAATAACCTGAAAGTGGTAGCAAGATAAAATTAATGATGGTGAGAAGTGTTCTAATGAGTTGGTTTCCTTGTTCATTGAAAACCAAGACTTTTGTAGAAGTTATTACAATAAATTACATTTCTGGAGTAAAAACTAATCAGGTCCCTTTGCTAGCACCAAGACCAAAACACATCTTAGTGATCTTTCCAGAAGAAGTCAGGATAGAAGAAACTTTCATCTTAAATATTTCTTATCATTCTAGTGTCTTATTTCTATTACATGTGGATCAAACTCACCAAATATATTTTCTTAACTTGGTCTGCACAGTGATTTCTATCTTTTTCCCCAATCTCTTTTTTTTTTGAATATGGAGAAAGAAAGCCAGTCATGGCATCCTTTATGGAAAAATATTTCTTCTCTTAATAAATTTATTTCAATTACCTTTTATCTAGCCCATACTGAGGGAAAAAAAAAATCCAGCTTATTCTGCCTGAACTTCAGATTTCCCTGAAAGCTACTTAGAATGAACAAAATTATGGTGGTGTGGGAGTGACAGCTTAAACCAAGGACTTTTTTTGAGCT
>NW_008662005.1:19362-19988 GCF_000695815.1 Acanthisitta chloris | reverse complement strand
GTCTCTGGAGCAGCTTGCTGTTGAAGTTTCTCTCCCAATCCACAGGGAGAAAACAAATGAAGGAGCTGCTCTGAATCACAACATGCTTAGGAGGAAGCATAAATTTACTGAACACCTCATAAGTGAATTCCTTTGTCTTCTGAGGCCTTAAGCAGGCAACTCTAAATACGTTTGTAACTGCATCTGAACTTGCATCTGTGTCCAGTGGGTAGGAGAAATAATGAGCACCTTAGCTAACATGTTCTGACATAGTTAATAACCCCACTGAAGGCAAACCCAAGGTGACTTACTCACTGTGTATTGTTGCATGCAATATATTAATCAGAAAAGCTCTGCTCGTGGAGCAGCTTGTAATTCATCATCATGCTGGACCCAGCAACCTCAGTTTTCTGGGGGGAACAAAAAAGGGAATCTTCTGGGCTAAGTGAACAATCTTGCTCGAATTTTGGTAATGCAAATGTGTTTTGATTTAGTACAACATAGGAATTGACCAGGGAAACAACCTAATTCCTTTGGAGGGAATGCCATCAAACCTGGGCAGGGACACTTCCTCACTAGATCAAGTTGCTCAAGGCTCATCCAGCCTGGCCTTGAACACCACCAGGGTTGGGGCAGCCACAGCCTCC
>NW_008662005.1:0-19087 GCF_000695815.1 Acanthisitta chloris | reverse complement strand
GTGGCCTCCTCTGGACTTGCTCCAACAGTTCCATGTCCTTCTTATGCTGAGGACACCAGAACTGTGTGCAGTATTCCAGGTGGGTCTCACAAGAGCGGAGTAGTAATATATGTATATGTAAGTATATTATTCATTTTTCTATTGTCTTAAACACCAATAGTAAAATAAGCCTTTTCTTTTCATTGGTGTCTGTGCTCTCTCTGTCATCCCCATCAATTGGCAGAACACCATGGTCCTGAAAGAAACTCAAGAAAAGTTATACAGTTGATATATTGATATTCTTGGGCAAAATATGAGCATCCCTCGGTTTGCTTATGGCTCTCTGCAGGACACTGGTGTACAAACGTGGAGCAGTTTGTGCTGCCTGTATTAATATCTAGCCAGAGAGCTGCTCTCTCCTGAGGTGTAAGGCTGCAAGATTTCAAAAGCACTAAAAATATATTAATGCACAGTTTTAAGGCAACTCATGCAGCCTCCTCACTGTCCTGGTATCTCGAGAGCCCTTGTTTGTCAGAGCTTTGCAACTGACCTTCAGGAATCTCTTGAGCATATAAATGGAGCTGTAATGTGCAAGAGCTTCCTTCCTTAGAGGTTGTTTTGACATAACTTGACCCTGAGTAGCTTTTTGAGGATGTTTCAGGATTAACAAAACAAGCAAGATGGGAAATTCAGTGATTTGGATGTTGCTAAATTAGAGTTGTGTTGGCAATGACAAATAAGCTAATTGGAATATGAAGTGCGCTACATGAGGAAGCAATTTTTCATGGTTCAAAGTAAAAAATGATCACAAAATCCTGTAATATCTATTTAATGTAAACTTAATTGCTGACCTGCTTCCAATGGATGTTGTAAATTCCATAAGAGATCGTTTTCTAGAACCTATAGCAAAATTATTGAGAGTTTGAATCCTTAAGGACAGTCATTTCTTACAATGTAGTGAGAGCTCAGGGTTTGCCACTGTTGTAAAATTCGAGTTAAGGGAATTAAGAACATAAATGAATGTTCTTAAATAACAAGTATAGCATTCAGGGCCCTAGGACAGAAACAAATTATCCTTAAATAAGGCACACGGTGTCTCAAGATAGAGATGAGATATATCTCTCTCTACTGGTTTGCTAACAGGTTTATACATTGTCAGTGTTTTTCACACTGTGCAGCAGCCAGATGAAAAGATGTCTATTTATCAGAAAAAAAAAGTAAAACAGGCCATCAGCATTTTATTGTAATTCTAGCAACGATTTTTCACAATTGTATAGTTGTGAAGTTATTGAGAAAATGTGCTATTTTACTCAGATATTTTCCTTTTTCCATCATTTGCTTGTTTCGATTATCTGAGTGTTGTTCAGTAAAGGCTGTAATCGCTGGACTTTGCTAAGTACTGTGAAAATAATAAGTGTCCTGTTATTTCAGAAACCAGACCTGAATATAAATTAATTATTTGGATGCCAAAAATATGCTTATCAACAAAACCAGCAAAAAAAATATTATCTCAGTGGTAGATTGCTGAGATTTCACACAAATTCTTCAGAGTATATATATTTCTGGGGGTTTCATACTGCCATGTGAATACTGCAGCCCATTACCCAGAGTTTTTCACACATAACCTTTTCATCTCTTGGGTCTGAGCTTCCTCTGAATGACTGGAGGTTTATGCTAGAGTGATTCCATTTAGTTAGGTCCTCACGGAGTCATCTGGATTTGCAAAAGTTTAAAGTAAAATCAGAAGGCTGCCTGGGGAATTCTGCTGGAAATACATCTTGCCACAGTGAGGCTATTTGACCCTGTGACTATTTGGGGGGTTTGTGGCTGCTGAATTTCAAAACATTTTTCAGCATTTACTGCTTTTCAGTTGTAGGAAAACCTCTTGCAAAAAGTGTGATTATAAAATTAATTAACCTGATGTTTGTTCTGAGCTTTTTTTTATCTCTTTCCTCCTTTGTCACATTTGTTTGCTGTCATGGAATGCAATTCTGGCCTTTCTTTTGTCTCCTTTCTCTCTGGTAGGTACAATTGTATGTACATGTGTGTGTTTGTGTGTGTGTGAACACTCAAGGTACCAAGAATGGAATTGCATAGCAGGCACAGGGGAGAGACTGTGCAGCCTTCCTGTCACTAATAAAATGACTATTTCCATCCCTATTGTTAAATATTCTTCTTTGGCATATTCATTATAAATATATAATGCCTTCCCTTGACTTTTTCCCTTGCCATTCCTTGAAGATTCGTTAGACTTTTCCCTTTCAGGAACACAGAGCTTTGCTTTTCTTTAGTAAAAATGCACATCTTTCTGACCTTGTGTTAGCACTTTTGTAGGCTGCATTTCTTTCAGTGAAATCATACCCTTTTGGTGAAAATGGTTTTTCTTGAGTATTTTTCTATAAAATTCAAAAAAGAAAGAACAGCTAAGATGCTGTTATTGCATGAAGCAACATTGGGTTTGCTGAAGTACATGTATCTTCTCCTAGCCATCACTTTACAGAATTCTAACACAAACATACTCTTAAACCCCACTGTGAGTCAAAATAAAATAAATTTCAATTATTTTCATCCATATACCATGCAAATCGAGATTTTCAGTTGAAACAAAATTGGATGTGTAAATTATTGGGTAACTGAGAGTTGATTTTCAAATTCTCTGGGAGTTTTGGTGTATATTGCTTAGATGTTTTGCAAATCTCTTCATGTTTTGTTGTTTGTTTGTTTTTTTCTTAGATTAGCAGCGAAAAATTCTCTGCCTGGTTTGAGATAGTGTAATTAAATAATCAGTGTTTTAGTTCATGCAAGTCTACTGTTAAAAATAAAGACAAAATGAAATTCTAAAAAGAAACTATTTTAGAAGGAGGTGTAAACAACAAAACAGGTTTCTAGTCAATTAACCTTTCCATAAAAAATATTCAAGATATTAAAATATTTGGAAGCTTCAATTTTACAATGTGCTTCGGTAGAAGTGGTTATTATTTCTTGAGAATTTATTTATTAAGTAAGAGATAATTAGAAATCTTTTCTTTAGGACACACAGCTGAATGATAATTTTAGGAGGTGAGAGAGACTCCCGAATCTGAACAGGGATGGAGACTGGGGCAAGACTTTGTGACTTGTGATTGTTTCTGCTTTTCCATAGGAGACTCAGACTTGGTTTCAATGCTTTCTTTGGACCTTCTAAAGGGAGTGATGATCCTCACTGGAGCTTGCAGTTAACTTTCAGTATGATGTCCCTCATCTTTCAAATGTTGGGCTTGTTTGGACTCTTTGAAGCAACATAAAGCTGCACACGGCAAACACTTTTTGGCTACTCTTCACAAGCTCCTCAGATACACAGTGGTGTCAGGAGGGAGAAGCTAAGAAGCTCCATGTTTGTCAATGCCTGCTTTGATAGGTAGGATCAACATTAATCTCACACCTAAATCCCACCTTCCATCTCTGTTCTGATGAAGAACAGGAAGCTCATTTTACTGGATCTGGCTGAAGGTGGCTGCAAGATTAACTCCAAATATCAGTGTGGGTGTATCTTGAATGTCTCAGCTGACAGAGAGATGTGTACTGATTTTCCAGCTAAGGGTGAGTCTAAATAGCAACTGTCATGTATATGGGGAATCTTCTGAGGTTTGAATGACAGTTTATCTCAGATCTCAGTGCAAGCTTTTTGTCTATTTATCTGTTCTTAATATGTGGAAAAACTTCTTTGCTTTGAGGGTGACAGAGCAGTGGAATTAGTTGCCCAGAGAGGTTGTGAAGTTTGCCACCTGTGCCACCTGCTCTAGGTGAACCTGCTTTAGCAGGGGGGTTGGACTGGGTGATGTCCAGAGGTCCCTTCCAACCCCAACCATTCTGTGATCCTGATTCTGCATGCTATGTGTTGTGCAGTCAGAGAAAACATGGAGCTGTCCTAGACCTCCAAATCTTCAGCTGAAGCTGCAAATACTCTGAAGTCCTCTCTATTCATCCTTGAACTTGATATAGGTAGTGGTCCTTGAATAGACCACACATTCCTCTTATTAACTCTTTGAGTAAGGTCTTCACCTTTGGCTAGAAAAGACCACAAAACCACAAAGCAACTTTGTGTTTGGTCTGTACTGTCCACACAAACCATGTAAGTTTTAATCAGTGTTTGAAACAAACTGTAAAAACCCACTGCAAATCCACTGCTGCTGTAACCCCTCTGAAGTCCAGCCATGGTCTGACCACTCTAGACTGAGGCAGCAGTGTAAAAATTATGCCACAGAATGGCAAATCTAGTTCCTACATCCTATCTGTGAGCATGTGAAATCTGATGGCTCAGATCCTTAAAATCTTTGTGCACATATGAGATCTTACTCATCTGAGTTAAGCACACAGATAACGAGAAGAACCTAAGCAGTAAGGGAGAAAAGATAGAGTTAAGGATAGCCAGCTACTGGTTATTCAGCACTTATCGGTGATTTGATTCAGATGCTGAAAAAAAAACAAGAAAGAAAAGAACAGCTTTCCTTTGTCTGTTTGCTAGAGTATATGTTCTTGGCTTTAGCTTTGTTCAACATTGCCTTGTGCCACTTCAACTCACAAAACAAAGTGTCAAGTCAAAATATCCAGGTGTCTTGGAGACTGCATGTTTGTGTGTGGGTCAGTTGTGGATGACTGCTTTCTTCCTGAGTGATTGCCAATAAGTATTCCTGTCACAAATCCTTGACTTGAATTTTCTGGAAAGAAATTAATTGCTCAATCAGTCAACTAACAGTTGCAGCTGCAAGACACAACTTAGTTTTTTCTCATTAATAACAGTGTTGTATTCCAGTGTTCTGAACATCATCAATGTTTTGCACATTTGAGAAAAACATTTTCCATTCCCCCAGAAATGAATCTTGGCAATTTCTATGAATGTTTTACTATGTTATGAGGAAATGGTGGGGAAAGGAACAATGTGGAAGGGGGGAAATGCAAGGAAATGTTGCTATTCTTCCCTCCATGGTAATCTGCAGCTGTTTTGCAGTGGTTCTGCAGATTGTTAGGAAAAGAAGAATGGCTTTCAGCTATCAGCTTTGATCTTTGTGCACTCCACTGCTGTGTAGGTCTGATGACGTGATGATGGGGATGAAAAGAGAAGTCTATCTGTGAAGTAGTAGCACATAATAGTGCCAGTTCCTAAGGAAAAAAAAAAAAGAAAAAAAGGAGAAAAAAGTGAAAAAAAAGAAAGACATGCTCCTTTTTTCATGACCACCATGACTGTATTTTTATATACTATTTACTCCCCCATTACCTAAACAACACCTTTAACCAGTGCTGCCAACAATGGTTCCATGTAACACTTCCCTCTTGCACAACACTGTGTATAAGTCTCCTAAGGCACTTTGCAAATCAAATGGAGGTTCTCAATTCCTTGAGTAAATTGTGAGTAGGATTTTGTTTTTTGACAGAATAATATTGTGGCATAACTTTTCAGTATGTGGCTATGGTAAATCCTTTTTTATATATTATATTAAAATGAACTGTGTACATTTTATTGGCAATCTCTAAGAGAGTATAAAGACCTGAGGGATTATATGTTCCTGTTCCCTACAATTTAAGATCTATTCCTACCCAAATTTACAGAAGCCATTTCTAAAAATCAATTAATTCAGATTCCTTAATGGCAGTTTTTCTGTTTCCATCAGTCATTACTGGCATGACCACAATTCTTTCCTCTACTCCATCCTTACACAAAGAAATCCTGTCTTCTAATCATGTGTTCACTCAAGTCTTAAGCTAAATAGTTGAGGGGTACTACAAGAGCTAGGACTACATCCTAGAGACTAGCTCAAGATAGGTGTTGAGACAAAAGCTGGAAATTTTTAGCTAAAGAAACAGGGAAAAATATTCACTGAGAAAAAATCCTTAATCAACCTGAGCATGACAACCTGTTCACTCAATATATCCTACAACTGTGAGTTTGTTCTGCTTGCTGTATTGGCCTGATAATGAGTTGCAAAGAGACAGCAAGACCCGATTCAAATTGACAGTCTGAATAGCACATGCAAGGGGAGAGTAATTAACTGAAATATAGAAAAATTGAGTTCATCTTCTCTCAGTTTATGTCTAAAAATACTTCCAGGAAAATAAGCATCTAATACACATTTCGGTTTCTTTATTCTGTGAAAATAAAATGACAACAAAAACAAAACAGGGAAAATTAATAAGGAGCAAACTAATGAAGTCAAATGAAGGACAGTCCTGAGAGAGAGGATAAGTAACCTAGGCAGAGCATGGCCAGACATGTGAAAGCAACAGAAGCTGTAGGAAATGCAGGTATGACAAGGTGCTGGAAGCATATGCAGGATAGAGGAATAATCACTGCCAGATCCTGCAGACTCCCCATTCCTGAAGGTCACTGAAGGCATCAGAAATTATAGTCTTTACAAAGTGAGAATCAGCCCTTTCTCATTTCCATATTTTAATCCCAGAAAGGTGAAGGCAATCTGTTTGACTAAGTAGTAATAACTAGAGGTGACTTGTGAGAGAATGACCAAACTGCCTTTTACTGTCCAAAAAACAGTTCTCCGAGGCCTGTTTGCTCAAGAGACTCAGGCAACAGGCAGATGCAGGTGCTGCCACAGTGGTGAGGAGAGACAGGCTGAAATTATTGTGTCACAAGTGACTGAGCTGACCAGGTGTGTTAAAAACTGTAATTATGACTCAATCCTTTTAAAATATTGTTTATAGTGGATGGTAAAGGAAGAAGTCCTAAAGCACTGTTATTCAGACAGTAGTTCTGCTTCCATTGAAGTTACTGGGTAAAAATCTCTTTAATTCTGGTGGTATTGAACTAAGGTGTATTGATCACTGTCAATTCACTTTGAATTCTTTAATACTCCCAAGGCATCACTGCACTGGCAGCAGTGGGGAGCAAACTGCTGCTATTCTTGTCAGTGTATTGAAATGACAGAGGACTGAGGGGACTGGAGGAGAAGGTGCCTGTGCTTTCATGATTGCTACATTTCAATCTTTGGGTTTCAAAACTGGCATCTCCTTCTTTGTGCAGCAAGTTCCCGAGGGAGAGCCACAGGCTTCTGTTCCACATCTAGTTCTGTCCTGCTCTGCGTTAGAAATGGACTCCAAAGAGACTCTCTCCTTTACACGCTGCCCTTTGAATCCTGTGACTCCTGCTCATGAAAGCTGTCTTAGCCTTGCAGTAAAATTGCTCCTCAGCTCTCACTTCTGTACTTCTGATCAGGCAAGGGGAAGGGAAAGATGCAGGTCTCTGTAGCCCTGTGCTACCCATACACTGGCAAAATCTGCCAACGGTTCTTCACGCAAATGAGTTTCCAGCTGACAATGTATGTTTTTAATTTAGCTCACATGGTTATACATGGGCAGGTGAGAAGGGTCCATTTCCTTTTTTCATTTCTTTTTTTTTTTCCCCCTGCGCTGGTAAATGTATTTCATCTTGTAACTCTTACTTTGGATTAAAAAGCTGTTGCCTTTGGCAGTAAAGCAGCACAGCAGGCTGAGGAAAGTAAAGCTTCCTTTCATTGCCATGTCTGAAACTAGAGGAAGTCATCATATTACTTTAACAAGCAGAAATGAATGAAAATGTTTAATACGATTATGCAAGCATGAGTAGCTGTATAGCTGCATTCTAGCTGCCACAGATTTTGCTCTGTGTGATTCATCATGCTGCTGGATAATGCAATCCTCTCTTTTCCCCCAACAGTCAAGTCAGGATTTTGTTGTGAAGATTCTTGCAAGGTGAGATCTCTCCAATGATCTGTTTCCCTCTTTTCAGAACATCGAGTCCTCAAGCACAGGGCTGAGCTGCAGTTCTGGCATCAGGTTTTGCTGCCACTGAGCATTTCATAGCTCACACTAAAATATCACTAAGCCTTTGCAGACAGGAAGGAGCACACTCTTCTGTGCTAGCTTCTGTTGCAGTAACGTGTAGAATGAAAATCAGCTCCTGGCTCTGCTTGGCCAGAACAAACCCCTCAGAACAAAGCCACTTGTCAAAACCCCCTGTCACACAGACTGCCATGAGCTAGCTTGGGTGTCAGAGCAGTGTTACCTCATTAGCATGATGGTCCTCCAATTAGCAGCTCTGGATCCACGATGCTGTATTGTGCCATATAGCATGTCTTCAACTGCCATGTGTTTCACCCCCTGTGAGCAACGTGGGTGCTGATTAGGGTTTGGTGGAGAAGACTGGAATTCATCTAGTTGAAGTGAGAGCTGCCTGAGCTTCGTTTGCATAGGAGAGAAAAGGTGCACCTAAAGTTAACAGCCTCATTTCTGCCTTAGCATAGAATGAATTTTCATCTGGTGTTGAGTATTTTTCTATAGGGACTAATATTTTTCTATAGTTTTCTTTTAAACACTTTTATTTTTAAGAAATTACAGAGTTATGGAATACCTGAGGTTAAAAAGGAGCTCTTGAGAGCGTTGAGTCCAGTCCCTCTGTTTAAAGCAGGATCAACTACAGCAGATTTCCTTAGGACCATGTCCAGTTAGGTTTCCAAGGATGGAGTGAGTACTCAACAGCTTCTCTGGGAAACCTCTTCCCAGTATATGATCTCCCTTACAGTAAAAAACACAAACTATTATGTTTAGGTGGAATTTCATGTATTTCAGCCTGTGGCCATTTCCTCTTGCCCTTTCACAGGGCAGCACTGAGAAGAATGAATCTGCTCTTCTCCATGCTAATAGTCCCAGCTCTCTCAGCCTTTCTTCATGTTCTTCAGTCCATTGTCTTTGTGTCCCTTTGCTAGGCTCTTTCCAGTATGTCCATGTCTCTTGTACCAGGGAGCCCAAAATTGGATGCCAGGTGTGTCTAAACCAGTCTTGAGCAGAGGGGCAGGATCACCTGCATCAATCTACTGACAATGGTCTTCCTAGTGCAGCTCAGGCTGTTTGGCTTGCAAACCAAACCTCTTTTGAATTTTATCATAAGTGAATGGTTTCTGTGACATTTCCATTTTTATTATGATGCCATTTTTATGCAAAGAACCCATTTCAGCAACAAGCTTGATTAATCCTAGTAGCGTTATTAGTGTTTCTCTTACCTCTTCCCTGGTATAGACAGGCCTAACTTCGCCCAGACTCAAAACTTGCCTTGTTAATGCAAGGCCCATGGTGTTAATTAGCCCATGGTGTTAATTAGCCCATGGTGATAAGACCTATCTCTCGGTGCTCATTACTGGGGCTTGGAATACTGTCTGCAGTTCTGGTGTCCTCAGCATCAGAAGGACATGGAAATATTGGAGCAAGTCCAGAGGAGGCCACGAGATTGCTAAGAGGACTGGAGCATCTCCCCTAAGGTTAGTTTACTAAGCTTTAATGCAAACAGTCTTCTTATTTTATCAACTAGGAGTGAATCTCTGAATGATATTTTCCTATGCTATGATTTAGCCTTGTGTCTTTTCCTAACCCTCCACCTTCCTTTCTTCTCTTTTGATGTAAGTTACTCAGAAAGGTAGTTACTGAACAGTAATGTATAAGAGCTGGGTATAAGAGACATTGATTGCTCATTGCCATTTTTGTCATCATTACCAGAACAATTCAAAGCCACATATGTACAGGTGAGCTCCTGTAGGCTTGTAATCATTTACTGTGTTGTTTGACCCCTAACTAAGAAGCAGA
Source organism: Acanthisitta chloris (assembly GCF_000695815.1). NCBI lineage: Eukaryota > Metazoa > Chordata > Aves > Passeriformes > Acanthisittidae > Acanthisitta > Acanthisitta chloris. The sequence goes on along the minus strand of NW_008662005.1, from coordinate 9,505 downwards.
TCCATGTTGTACTAGGCTTATTAGGGAAAACTACAACTTACTAAATAAATAAATAAAGGAAATCTCAGTTGCAGAGAGCACACAATGTGCTTCAGACAGAGAAGGATTGGTAGGCACAAGAAACAAAGCAGATTAGTGTGGAAAGGCAAGTGAATGCTTAGAAAAGAATTCAGCAAAAGTTATAGACTATTCCACTCCTGCTAATAAATGACATCATCATGGCATCATCAAGGTATTGTGACCAAGAGAGAACCTGAGAATAGGTTGAGCAGAGGATTGTTTTCTTCAGTCTTGCTGGTGTCATATACAGAAGGGCAAGACTTGGGGAGCATGAAAACTAGTGGCTGATTGTTTACTGACTGGAAGTGAGAAGATACTTTCATATTTAAGGCTCATACTGGGAATGGAAATGAGGATTTTTGGTTTGTTTCTTTTTTGCTTGTTTGGTTTCTTTTTCGGTTGGATTTTTTATACTAGAGAGTTATGAATGGATGCAAACACAATGGGCTTCTGTGACCTATCTTTGATGGAGCATGGTACTGAAATTTTCACTTGAGGACTATTTTATGTTGTGAATCTTGGCATCTTTTCCTACACCTTTTGTAAGAGAGTATTTCACATAGTCAAATGCATTCAGAGGTAATTTTTTTATTTCCATAATATACTGGATGTTAAATGTCATCTTTTTAAAAAGTGGTCTTAAGCTCATCTTCCCAGACACTTCTGTTGAGAAAGAAATCTCTGCATCTTGTGAGGCAAGAAGGTATTTCTAAAGATGAAACATGAGTGTTCCTAATTTAAATGATTCATTTGGATCTGGAAGGCTGTGATTTTTATCACTAGAAACACATTGGCTTATGTAAAAGCAGGTGCATGTAAGTTTAGCAGTTATATACACCCCACTTTCACTTCCTTGTAGATGAGTTCTTGATTTCCAAAGGTACAGTACATTTGGAGAGTAAGCAGTTATGCTGTTAACTAGCAGTTGCTAATAAAGAAAAAGCAGTGCAGCTCTTGCTATAGATGTTATAATTAATCAGGCACAAACCCAGGCTTTCCATACATCTGTATACAGCCATAGGAAACTCGGTGGGAACAGGTGTTTTCGGGGTAGCACTGAAGTTTTTTTAATATACAAGAACGTTTCACAGATGATTTCTTAAAAAAATGTGAAGTCATGAAGTTTTATCATCAGATATCATTCACAAGCCTGGTGTTTCTCTGTTTTTCCCCAAGAGATATAAATTAAGACATTATCACTGCAGTACTTGTAGATGAATCTCTGCAGCATTGCCTTGCAGAGATGAAATAAATCCAGGCCATTTGGAGGAAACTCAGCATTCATAAATAATACCAGCTTATCCACAGATAACAATACAGGAGGTAATTTGAACCATTTAGTTACAAATCTTTAGCAGCCTGTAAATCAGAGGTTTATTTTTTGCAGCAAAGTAAATTGATCTGGTTTGGTGCCTTGATTTGTTTTGGGCGACATAAACTGTGAAGAAAATCTGACAATTTTGGGGGCAGTATGATTTTTAGGCATATATTATTGAAGGAATCTGAATTGTCAACACTTATTGAGGTCAACAGCTTATACTCATGCACTGTCCAACACACAGCACTTAGGGAAATTCATAGATTCATAGAATTTAAGGCTTGGAATGGGCCTTACAGATCATCTAGTCCCAACCTTCCCTGCCATGGGCAGAGACACCTCCTCACTAGATCAGGTTGCACAAGGCCAAATTCTGTGAAAAGTGAACTGTAGCCACAAAAGCTCAACTCTTGCAGTGAGGTGAGGCAAAGGCTCTTGTTCCTTCCCTTTCTTTCCTGCAATTTTGCATGGGTTTTTTTTTCCAGGGTCCAGGTTCATTCAAAGCAACTGCACTCAAGGACAAGGAGTAGGGCAGCACAGAGCTGATTGTGAACCTCAGTCAGATTTTACAGGCTGGAGGGAAAATGTTTTATTCCCTTCATGTCACCACATGGAAACTGTCAGTATTTTAAATTCTTGGTAGAACACTAGGAATGTGATGAGCTGTAAGTGTGAAACTCTTGTTTTCAGTTATCTCTCCACTGAAAAAAAAGGAAAAAAGAGAGATATAAAGTCAAGAAGATATAGGTGTAAAGGAGGCTAAGCCTCCTCAGACTGGAATGACCTTATTTTCATCCATGGTCCATTAAAAAGACCATCCAAGGTACAAATATAAAACTTTTGACCTAAGTATGTCACTCTGGCTGCTGGTAATTACAAATTTTATTTAGACTGTGAAATTAATTACCACAGGAAATCATTAAGGCAATTCTAAAAGCCTCATGTTCTATAGTTTGAGACTATTGTCAATTATGGGAGTACAAGTCTCAGAGTTTCCAAGATCCATATCAAGTTTGAACTTTTTGGTGAACCTTCATATGTTCTTAGCCCTGGTGTCTTCTAGGGGCAATGAGTTTCACGGTTTAGTAACATGTTGTATGAAGAAGAATTTCCTCTTAGTGGTTTTAATCATAGTGACAGACCCAACTTTCTAAGCTGCTTCTTTTTTGATCTACCAAGTCCACCTCCTTTTGCTTTAGCAGCTATGAAAACTAACAAAGCTCTTCTTTCAAAAAAAGAATACTTTCATGCATTCACATTTATTTAATACACAGTCACTTTCTCCTTGAGAAGGGAGAACATGGGAAAAGGGAATTTTAAGAGCAAGAAATATTATTTTAAAGACTTGAGCTGAACTGAATGACACAGTTACATGTTTGGCAAATGCTTCTCCCTTTGAAGCAATATCAGTGGAAGCCTGAGGGAGACAAAGTTTCAGAACATTAGAGCCATGAACTTTCTTTTTAATAATACATGAAGTTGCCTTAATAAATCCTTATGGAAACTGTAGCAGCAGCAGTTAATGACTGGTTTTAGTTAATGACCCATTAACATGTTGGCAAAGCAGCCACTAACTGTGATATTTGGTGAGAATCAGTTTCAAAGGGACAATTAATATTAAAATCTGATGTTGATTTACTAACCAATACATTTTTAAGGTATTATGTTCTACCTGGAGCAATGAATGAAAACTGCAATGGCAGTGCTGGTAAATTCCATGAGGGTTAATAATCTGTTTTGCTCCAATCCAGCGACAGAAAAAACAAATAGCTGTCCCTCCCCGTGGATGTTATTGCTGAGCTAGATTTCAGTCTTGGATGATGCTTTAAAACAATGTTCCTACTGTGGGTCTTAACTGGCCACCTAGAAATCTGAGCCACCCAAAAGCAGCAGATATGCAGACCTAGTTTTGGCTAATTAGGTCAGGGAAAAGGACCTTCCATCGGCTCTTCACTGAGGCCAGAGAAACAAATAACATAAAAAAAGCACAGGTCTCTTGCAGCTAAGAAACTGCACTGGCTAAGATAACTAAAGCCACTTATTTAATGTAATTACTTATTAACCATTTTTTTGTGCATGTTTCACAGGCCAAAACTTTCCTCTTGCATAGCAGGAAACTCAGAGTCTGCATCCTTGTGGCCATGCCTGTTGTTGGGATCAGTGCTTATTTGGCAAGAGCAGGATCTGCTGTGTGGTGTTAATTCCCTTCTATGTGTTTTAAAAGTCTGTGTCATGCATATAACTGCTTGTTGCTTTGTTTTCACCTCAGATCATGTAGCACCAAACACATGTACTTTGAGCAAAAGGTGACAAAGTTGGTAATTCTTGAGGAGCAGGTTCCATGTTCTGAAGTGAACCTCATGAAATAGCTATTTTGTGTATTAGGCTTTATGTTGTTCTACAGAATTCCAGAATTGTTGATCATGGCTTTCATCTTCATTGCTTCTCAGAATCAAAGGCTATAAATTCCCCAGAGAAATTTTTTCTTGAGTTCATACAAAACTGAAAATCAAGCACATTCTTGGTGCATTCATTAGCAAGCCTTGCCTGCCTGAGCAATCACCTGGTCTCAGCAGGCTTCCTTCCCTCATTCCTCTCTTTGGTGTGTGACAGCCTTTGCTGTGTCCCAGATCCCTGTGGCCTTGCCATCAGGAGAGCTCCACTGCTTTGCAAAGAATGCAATGTTTTTCCCCCTCAGCTCTGCAAGTGGAGTCACTGAGGTTCAGAGACAAAACGTGTGGCTGAGGGCTACAAGTTCCAGCCTCTCCTAGGGCTTTGGGCCCATGCTACTCACTCAAATGGCTTTATTTGGTAGTTAGTTCCCTTTCCCTTGTTAGTGAATAGTTCAGGTGCTCAAACATTTCTCTGTGTGGTACACAGGGGCTGAATTCACAGTAGCAGTTACACCACTGGACCCAAGTAAGAGACAAGGTCTCCCATCCATCATGGGCTGACAGATGGTAAAGCCATGCCAGTAGGTGCTTTCCTGCCTGGACATGCTCAGGCACAATAAAACATGATGAAGTGCTCAGGTAACAGCCATTATAAACCAGCTATCGTTCCGACTGGTGCCCTGACAGCAATGGTTTGGCCAGTCAGCTAAAGAGAGTATTCATCTGATGTTGACCCATGGCATTGTTTTCTGTTGTGGCTTGTGTGTGTATGGTTTTGAACACTTAGACTGTTTGCTAATCGGTCTGAGATGCCTGAACAGTTTGCTTCTCCTGAACCACCTGATCAAGGGAAAATGAGCTGATCAGTTTACAGCCCTCTTAGCTATAAGGCACTACCAGAATGGTGAGAAATGGAGCTGAAATAGAAGCCAAAAAAGCAATTTGGCCATGAAGAAATGCAGAGAAACATGGAGACATTTGTCCATAGAGAAACATCTTTTGTGTAATCCACAAATCCTTTGTATTCCCTAGAAAAATTTCATTCCCTAACAGCATCACTGCAAAAAGGCAATATTAATTAATGCAGACCTGATTCATGAATTAGTTACAGATCCACCAACAATTTATTACTGATCTATACTTAAGCGAAGTTTTCACATGTCGATATTTTCAATATGAAACCAGAGCATGAGACAACTGACCCCAATGAAAGGTTCCCCACTTGCAACACTGTCTTGAGCTTTGCCTCTTTGAAAAGAAAGCAGATTTATTTGGGGTTATTGCCATGTCAAAGGAAATTAGTTCAGTCATGCTGTTTCCTTATTGGTACCTCCTACTGTTTCCAGTTGCTGAGAATCACTAAAACCACTCTAGGTCTGCTTAGTTGATACAGATAGTGTTTTATTTCAGGAGAATGAGGCCTGCCTTTTTTTAGGAAACATTATTTAAACATCTGCTCAAGAGGCTGTCTTCTGTCCAAAATGTCTTGCCCTATTTTTCAGTCTTTCTTTCTCTTTTCCACAGATGAACTGTGGTGAAGACACAGCTCTAAAAACCTGAGGAGTTCTCTGAGATGATAAAGGGAAGTGAAGCTGAGGCATACTCAGAAAGACAACTTTGCCCTTTAATTTGTAGCAGTAATAGCACCTCAGCAGCAGTTCCTTGTGACAAAACTCTAATGCTGCCTGCCCAGAGAAAACCTTCCCATGTCAGTGTTAGCACTATGAAAGACACTGGTCATTTGGATTTAGGCTTGGGTAAAGCCTGAAACTGAGCTGTGTGTATCAGCAGTGGTCACATAGAGAAGGCAGTGGGAGATTTTTGTTTGGCCTTGGGGTTTTCTAGATTTCTTGGCCCAGCTTGGTATGGCTGATGCAACCTATTTTTTTTTCTTAATTCATTTAGGGAGTGCTAGCAAAAATCCCATTGCAGTTTCGTGGCATCACAGGGAATGAGACTATGTAGTTCCTCACCTGTCCTGAGGCTCTGCTTGATGAGAATTCACAGGTCTGAAGTGATTCCCCCACTCTGTATGTTAATGTGCAGCTAAAGAAGCTGAGGTGGTGAGTTAAAATAAAAGCACAGACTGTGCTACCTTAAGCTCACTTACAGCACCTAACTTTGATGTTCATCTAATCCAACTCTGATACTTAGGATGAGCAATTTGGTTGGAGCCTAAGCGAGGCTTGGGCTTGGATAAATGCCAGCTTGCTGATCCTGTGTCTGATGAAGACTGAGGAAAACAACTGGAAGATTTGGCAGAAATTATATCAGCATCCCTGATTGAGAGTGTGCACCTGCCACTTGCTGTAACTCAGGTCTTTCTGGAATTACACCTGTTCCTTTTGCATGTTTAGTTAAAAACTGTTGACAAGATTGTGTTTTATTATCTGTGCAACCAACTTTTTTTTTTTTTTTTTTCCAAATGAGGGATGGCAGGGCTCAACATGAGGCTGGAACTTCAGCTGGCCTGGATGTGAAGAGAGACCCTGGCATAACCTGCCACATGCTCAGACACATTTGACTAGACCCAGATGCTCTAGGGAGAGGGGGAAAAAGACAGACTTAAATATAGTTGCTGAAAATATGCCCATTTGGGGCCTTGATCACCTACAAAATTAGCTTTTGTTCCATCTGGCTACAGGATTCGGATGTTCCTATGCCTCTGAAGAGGACTTGGATTCAGGAATTATGGCATAAGTCCCTGCAGGAATGGATCCTGCGGAATAACTCTAAGTAGAGACTGAAATATGTTGTGATACATACAGGGAGGAGTTAGCTGGGTATAGACTATCCTTCCTTCTCTAGTCTTTCTTCCCTCACATTTTATTCTTTAACAAGCATAGATTTAAAACCAAGAATACCTGAGCTAACAGTACTGCATGTTGTTCATCCAACCTGAAGAGAAGGTCGAGGTAATTTTAGCTAATTACAGAGGGCAAAACTGATCCCCAGTTACCTTTGGTAAGGTATTAAAATAGCTTTCACATGAAGATAAGATCTTTCATAAGATCCTTCATAATGTTATCTCTTAGAACTACCTCCATAACAATATATATAGTATTAGGGAGATATATATAGTTGTACTTGCATTTTTAATGACTTGGATACTTTCAGAAAAAAAAAGAAAGTGCTAGGCAGACGACAGAAGGACTTTAAGAACAAACTGCAAGAAGGCTTTCATGAATTAGAAATTGAAAATTATGTTTAGAAAATCAGAGGGAAGGGAAGAGTCTCTAGAACTTCTCAGGTTATTATATATCTTTCTTTATGTTTTTGTGCAAAAATAGAAGCCCTTCAGCAGCAGCGTATCACTGTAGCTCTAGGTATGCCTACAGTCACCTCCTGGTCTTTACCACCCTAGAGCATGCATAAAGATGTCTTGAGGGTGCTGGAGACATGCAAACCTTGACTTGCTCTTCACCACATGCTAGTCTGCTGCACTTCTGCCAGCAGAAGCATGGAATTGGGGTATAAGAGGTATCTCTCCTCTTGCCCTCATTTGCCACCCCATACTCAAAACCTGAGAGCACTGCCTTTGAAAGTAGGACATACATGTTTCAAAACCTTGTTTTGGTTTACTCCTTTGCTGGTTTAAGAAGCCACTTTGATAATTTCAAATCAAGGAGAGAATATTTGTTTCACAACTGATCATTATTTCTTTTTGAGGAAAGTATATGGAAAATACCAAGGAAAATGTTTCTGCAGGCAAAACTCCTGCTATCCATCCTATACTAAAGAAAATGGTATTGTTCTACAGAATTATTGCTGATATTTTTATCTAATTTATGTAAGAAGCAAGAGGAAGCCAAGCCCATGTTTAAAATCTTAAAAATAATCAATTCAGGGTATTTTGCAGTTTGCTTTAATAATGAAAATTGATGATTTTTCTTTTTTGTTCTTCCTTTTCCAACAGTTCTTTAGCAGGTATTATGAAGCACTGCATTTGCTTGCAGGGCTACTAATATGTTCTTGGAGGATGACTCAACTCAGGGAATTCCACTTAATTTAACTTATTGCCAATGAAAATAAACTTTGAATTACCAGTTTGGGTATTGAGAAAAAACTAGATATTCAACTAAAGAAATACTTAGGGCAACATCTTTCCTACCCTTCCCAAGACTCAAGTTGAGTCCAGACACCTCTCCTCCCCCTTCCTAGTCTCTCCTCCCCTTGTTTGGCTGCAGGTTACATTTGGTCCCTTTAGTGGTGTGAGGGGCAGTGCAGGAGGTTGGAGTCTGCATGCAGCAGGTTTTTTTGCTTCTCCTTTTCACTAACTCTTTTCTTCCATGGATCATTCCTTCTTACTCATCTCCTCTGCTCTGGCATTAATTCCTCCATGGGCTGCAGTTCCCTTGGAGGTGTCTCTGCCCTGGTGTGACTTGTCCCTGGACACAGTCTCCTGCTCTTACCACTATTGCTTAGACCTACCTGAAGAGACAGAACCATAAGCTGCTCTGGTATTGGGTCATGAATGATCAGTGCTGCCCTTTTCTGAGCTGGCTGGACCCAGCTGTCACCAGCATGGAAACACTTCCCGATCTCCTCCCACACAGGGCAACCTGCAGCCCTCTGCTCCCCAAATCTGCCAAATATGCCCATAGTGTGTCTACAGAGTATATATAAATCATTTAGCTATGTCTCTAAATATCTTGTTCAGCAGCTAATCCTGTTGACACCAAGACCATAACCAGCTTTTCAGTTGTCTCTGATTTCCCTCCCCCTTCTTTGCCACTGCCAATAACATTTCCATCTTTAGAGCTGCTCCGAGCCATACTCCGGAGTTTGCTTTTGGCAACTCTCTCACCTCATGTACACAGATCTTGCTGCCTTTTACTCAGTGTAAGCAATACATGCCTTTTCCCCCCCCTGTTAACCAAATCATGTGTCCTGTTCTCCACTGCAGATATTTCACAGAATCATTAAGGTTGGAAAAGACTTCTGATATCATTGAGTCTAACCTATGACCCAAAACCACCATGTCAACTAGACCATGGGACTAAGTGCCATGTCCAGTCTCTCCTTAAACACCTCTAGGGACAATGGCTCCACCACCTCCCTGGTCAACCTGTTCCAATGTCTAATCACCCTTTCTATCAAGAAATTCTTCCTAATGCCCCACTTAAACTTCCCCTGGTGCAGCTTAAGACTATTTCTATTGCTGCAAGAGCTTACTCTCTGTCCATCCAAGTATATACCTACAAACCTGTTTCCTTCCAAAATACATCCCAGAAGAAAATTCTCCTTTCCAGTCCAAAAGGTAAAAGAATTACTTGTAAGCATTGGACCTTCAGGTGAAGACCAGATCTCCGGGATCACTGCCCCAAGGGACCCATCACTGCAGGAGTGCTGCAGCCACCAGCTAATAGGACTACTCCCATCACCCTGACTGACGGTGTCAGGCTGCTTTCTGCCTCTGTCAGTGGTTTCTTTCTGTACCGTTGCAATAATTTTTCTGTTTTTCCCATTAAATTGCGTTTCTGACTTGGAGTCTCTCACTGGTTTGCTTTCAAACTATGTTTCAAACGATGAAGTGTGCACTTTCTATACCCATACCGATATTTTCATATTACAGCAATTCAGGTTTCGAGGGCTGTTTCTTTCGGTCTCGCTTTCTTTGCCACTGCTCGGTGGTGCTTTAAGGCTGCGGAGGGCTGTGTGGAGCCGGAGGCAGGGGAGGTGAGCCGCGGGCTCTGCGCGCTCCGAGCCGAGCACGGGAGATGTGCCCGCCCGC
>NW_008662004.1:29037-34004 GCF_000695815.1 Acanthisitta chloris | reverse complement strand
ACATCATGCTCAGTATATAAGGTGGGAGGAAGGAGGAGGAAGGGGGCACATCTGGAGTGATGGCATTTGTCTTCCCAAGGAACCGTTACGCGTGATGGGCCCTGCTCTCCTGGAGATGGCTAAACACTTAAGACAAATGTGGCTTCTTTCTAGGTCCCTTGTATGTGCAGCCAAAGCAATCAAAGGGTAAAGTTTGGAAGTGGGAACCACAAGGCATGACCTGGTGACATGTGGGTGGGCTGTGTGACTTTGATCGTAAGAATGTTTTTTTGAGATTGCAACCAGTCGTTTCGTCATTCTACTTGGAAAGTATCCAAAGAGAAATTATTAACATGCCAAACAAACCCAAATGTACAGAAATAGGCATTGCTAAAGCAAAGGAACCATAAACTGCAGCTAGTGCAAGAGCAGCAGTAGGTGAGTTTCCAGTACAGCTGAAAGGAACTTTCTGGTGTCAGGTACAGATGTGATAGAACTGTGAGTTTGGGATGACAAGGAAGCACACGCCACTGGCCTGCTGACCATTTTACCTTACCTGACAGTGCATGCTGTATGTCCTTTTTTTAGCAAAAGGACCTCATAACTGATTATGAAAATACAACACACACTATTCCTATACCTGCTCTACTATTTAGAAATCCATGAAGAGCTTTTCACCCTTTAGTCCTCACGAGCAACTTCATTGAGTTGCTCTTCCACTCTACCTTTCTGTTTTACTTTCCTCTCCGCATTTGGCCTTGAATGTGTAATCAACTTTCTCTGCAATTTGGCCTTGAATATGTAATAAACTCCGCAACTAATACCTGCTTTAAAATTGATTTAGAGATGGTCATAGCATGTTAACAAATAGAAATTTGTAAGAATAAAAAAGACATGGACAGTGACATCTAAAGTAGGGAACAGTAGACTTTCTGTCAGCTGGAGGTCTAAATCAAATAACAAACTTGAAGATTCTGTGGATATGATTGATTCCTGACCAAGAATAACTTGAAAATTAGGCAGCTCTTTGTCTCAATTATTCAAAACCAGTATCAAATCAGAAAAGTTTCACTGGGAGCTTATGTTTTGTCATACCTCTCAGCACTGGTGTCATTCCGATTTTCTCTGCAACACCTATCACTAGGTGTTAAGATACATTAGCACATACTACCAGCAACTCTGGTTTTCCAATAAGTAATTGCAGACATTTTTATTCTGAGGCTGAATAATCTTGAACTTTAAGGTGTTGCGTATTTCAAACATCAAGCTCTAGACTTGCCTTAAAAACTCTGCCTTTCTGTAAGGCAATTGGGATTGATCAAACTTGCTGGTGGACACAGCTCTGAAAGGAAAATCCAGTCATGCCTTTGTCATGAAGCTGCTGAAATTGCTGGTGGACACAGCTCTGAAAGGAAATTCCAGTCGTGCCTTTGTCATGAAGCTGCTGAAACAAAGTTTTATCCCTTCAGTAGTAGTTATCCCACAGTAGACTGTGGACTGATAGAGATCTGAAGAAAGCTTCTCATAGACACCTCCCACTAGAGAATCTGAAGAAAGCTTCTCATAGACACCTTGCACTAGAGGCTGCCATTCCCACCAAGGTGCTGATGGACCTTGAGGACTTTCCTACTGGCATAACACAGAAACAGCCTGTGTAGCTCACACCAGTAAGATGGATGAAAGAACTTACCAGTCTGCTTAGAGAACTGGAATAAAGAAAGATAGTTATATGTAATAAGCAATTAGCTTGCCAAGTGTACCTGCAAGTTGGGTTTTTTTTGCCAGTGTCTGCCCACTGCCTGCCTGGTTTTGACCTGTTATCTTCCTACCTGTTTTGCCTCATGTACTTTGTACTTTGAGCTTTGGAATGTGATTCTTGTTCACGTTCTGCTTATATTAGCAGCTTCTCTGAGGAAAATCAGTGAGTCTGTTGGAACCAAGAAGTGAGGAAGAACCATCAAGCCTTACAGTAAGGATATTTGTCCATTGTCTACCTGCACCCTGACAAAGGAGAGGAATGGGCTGTAACAGAAACTGTGGGCTCATCACTGGGGCCGTCATCGGTGCTGTGCTGGCTATCTTTGGAGGAGTTCTAATACCAGTTGGAGATAACCTTATAGGCAAAGCAATAGAAAAGGTACATTATGTTCTTTTTCCTTTTTTTTTCCCAGGCCATGTGGTTTGTGATCATTGAATAATTATTATTTCTAAATCTTGTGTTCTGTTTCTGCTTTCTTCCTTTGCCTTTTTTTACCTCTATTAGACATAGTTCTTGTAATAGATGCAATACAATCTTCCCTGGGAATGTTTGATGCAGCATTATATTTTAAAAATATATTAATTTTATTGCCTTCTTTACTTGCTTATGCTCTTTCATGCTTCACATTAGAAGCCAAAGTCTTGTTTTCAAGGTGTTTTTTCAGTATGTAACTTAGAAGTTTGTGGGTTTCAATTTTATCATAATTATGATCATTTCTAGTTTCTTTATTTTTGCCCCATAATTGTCCACCTATTTATATTCTGACCTTTTTTTTTTCTTACTTTGGTGCTTGATCCATGCACTTATATTTACATACTCCACTTAAACATCTGCAGAATGTAACTTTTTTCTTACTTTGGTGCTTGATCCATCCACTTATATTTACATACTGCACTTAAACATCTGCAGAATGTAGTCCTACACTTCATGCATTCAGCTCACGTTCTGGGATTAGATGATCCAAGGCAATGTGTTCCACATGACTCCAGGATCTAATCAAATACAACTCCTTGTTTTGAGTGTGATGAGTAATTGAAGTAGAAATTTGTAGACTTGGCAGACACAGTTTTTCTCCTGCCTTCAGATAATTTTACGTCCCTAAAATCTAGTTTTGTCTTTAAGTTGGCAGACACAGTTTTTCTCCTGCCTTTCAGATCATTTTATGTCCCTAAAATCTAGTTTTGTCTTTAAATCATAGAATCATAGAATTAAAGGGTTGGAATGGACCTTACAGATCAGCTAATCCCAATCTTCCCTGCCGTGGGCAGGGACACCTCCTCACTAGATCAGGTTGCTCAAGGCTTCATCCAGCCTGGCCTTGAATACCTGAAATAAAACTGAAAAATTTGTTACATCTAGATAGAAATAATGTGAATAACTGAGGATCTAAATAATGAAGTAATCCGCAGTGAAAGACCATGGAAGCCCTATCATGTCCACTATGGAGACATGGACCCACTTGGGGTCACTGCAGCCATGATGGGTCCTTTGACAGTTAAAAATCAAGAAATCTTAAGGTCTTTGGCTATTGCTTAGTCCTGCAAGTGATCTGCTGTGGTACTGTTCATCTCCAAGGCAATCCCAAGCCATGTGCTCTAGGATGATGGTACTTACTCAGGGAGGTTGGACCAGATGACCTACCGTGGCCCCTTTCAACCTGTCTGATTCTGTGACACTGTGAAGACTGTGGTCACCCTTAAGCCACTTATTCAAAGGTCCTTCTGGAAGATTACTCTTAGCTCAACAGCTGTTGAAGTCAATTGAGGAGGTGGATACATGACCTGTCAGGGGACATTGAACTGCCTGTTAAATCCCTGCCTAGATTGCAGTATCACTTCTTTAACAAACTGAAAAACATGGCTTCTATATACTACTTTAATTTTTGTCAGCAAACCCCATGAAAACCAATCCATAGGGGAGTTTTCCAATTCTCATTATATATTTTGAGAAGTTTTCGAGTTTATAGAGAACAAAACAACTCACCAGATAATGTCGCAACCACCTTGCAACATTTTACAAAGTCATGCTCTCTACATATGCAAATAATTTTAATTGGCTACTCTACTGAGGAAATGACAGGTTTTCTAGAAAGAACACAGTTTTGAAAATGTACATCTCCTTACGTTGAATGTTTACTTCGAATTAATGCAGCGTGTTGTCTTATGCCATTAAGTATTTTAAAAGCAAATTTACAAATCATAGAATCAAAGAATTTTAGCAGTTGAAGTGGACCTTACAGGTCACCTAGTCCCAACTCTCCCTGCCCTGGGCAGGGACACCTCCTCACTAGATCAGGTTGCTCAAGGCTCATCCAACCTGGCTGTGAACACTGCCAGGGTTGGGGCAGCCAACACGTCCCTAGGCAACTTGGGACAGTGTCTCACCACTCTCACAGGAAAATACTTCTTCCTAATATCTAACCTAAACTTCCCCTCTTTCAATTTGTACCTATTGCCCCTTGTCCTATCACTGCAGATCCTTACACAGAGTCCCTCTCCAGCTCTTTGTAGGCCCTTCAGACATTGAGAAGTTGCTATGAAATCTCCACGCAGTCTTCTCTAGTCCAGTCTGAACAGTGCTATGTGTTCATCAGTTTACTTACAATAATGAACCAGTTATGCAGCATGGTTTGCAAATGTCTACATATTCAATTATACCTGCATGAGTCTTTAGTGGTAAAGCATTAGAGGGAGTCATTTTCCCCTCAACCTCTTTATAATTTTCTGCATTGTAATCATGTTTCAGATGTTTGTACCTGCTTCAAGGTAGCTTGTTTGATGTATACAAAAAGGAAAATTTGTACCAGTGTTCATATAAAAGATGAAAGAATAAATTTGTAGAGGTTTTATCATAGAATCATGGAACCATCAAGGTTGGAGGAAACCTCTTTAGATCATCAAGTCCAACCATTAACCTGCCACTGCTGTAACCCCTAAACCCTAAACCACATCCTCCAGTGCCACATCCAGATGCCTCTTAAACACTTCCAGGGATGGTGACTTCACCACCTCCCTGGGCAACCTATTCCAGTGCCTGAACACCCCAACAGGGAAAAAAAAGTCCTAACATCTAATCTGAATCAATTTAATTTTTACGTAAGTAAATGGATACTCTTTTCGTCCCTAAGAACAAGTCTTATTGGACTATTATCTTTCTATTTAGTGTGCTGACTACTCAGTGAGACCATAAGATTCTTAAGACAATTCCTTTTCTGACAAGGTGTACCAAG
>NW_008662004.1:12590-28987 GCF_000695815.1 Acanthisitta chloris | reverse complement strand
AGCAGATGCTCAAGAGAGACTTGAATGGAACTAATTCTGATTTAGCTGTATTGATGAAAGTTCTATTAAGAAAAGCAAATTTGTTATTCACTACAGTGAAAATTTAAGATAAATATAGAGCCAACCTCAAAAGAAACCGGTCTGCTGGGCAGAGTGTACTCAAAATACATTTCTTTTTCTGAAATATTTCACTTTTGGAAATGCAATTTTTACAGAAAATCTTTGGTAGAAACAGGTCATTTACAATGACAAATTTATTTGGAATTTCTAAAGAACAGTGACACTAGGACAGAAAACTCAACAAGTGAGAGGTTCTCTCAGATAGGTCCTGTAAGTATTTATATGGAACTCACTGCCTAGGGAAATGGTGGAGTCACTAGGCCTGGAAGTGTTAAAAAAATTAGTGGATGTGGCACTTCAGAAAATGATTTAGTGGGCATGATGGTATTTGGTCAAAGGTTGGACTTGATGGTCTTGGAGGTCTTTTCCAACCTTATCGATTCTATGATTCTATGATATTTCCATTTCGACTCATATGAGGCAAAATCTGAATTTAGGTTCTCACCCACTGGGTGAAAACAAAACTCAGAATGCCATATTTTTAGTGGAAGGGAAAAACTGTTTCAGATATCACCATTCAAGGCAGAATCTTGTCTTAAATTTTACACAGTCCAAAGTTTGAAAAAAGATCCCTAGTTTTCCCTCTACTTTTCCTGTCTCAGAGTAAATCCCAGTTCTTTGCACGTGTTGACAGCAATGCAGTAAGACCAATTCTGTGTTTGCAAGGGAAATAAATTTCACTATAAAATGTTATTACTGGATTAGAAAAACAAATGTTGAATAGTTTTAGGACACTTCAAAATCTAAAAAGTCAAGTTATCATATATTAACCTGTTATCAAGCTTTGGTCAAATAACATTGCCATCTCAAGCGAGTCCAGATGAATTTCTTAGCATCTCCCAATAAATAGGGAGCATTTGAATTTCAAAAATCAATGCAATCAATAGTTCTCATTGTTCTTTTCTGCTGCAGTGGAAGTTTAAGCTAGCTTCTCTTAAGCTTCCCTTAAGCACACATCTTTGCACTTTACCAAACCTCATTTCTCCTTTATTGCTGTGGTTGAGAGATTAGCCTGAGTAAACACTGCAGGATGTGTTTTGCTGGAATAGCATGCTGTTGTTGGAGCAAAGAGAAAGTATCTCCCAGTGTATAAACAATCTCAGATGCCCTTAGAATTTGGACAGGGAATCTCAGGTTGTTATCTCCTAGCAGACAGCTCTGCTCCACCTAGGAAGAGTCCAGAGGTGGACAACTGAAACAAAGTCCATGGAACATGGAACACCCAGATGTGAGTTCATGTGTTCCAGTTTATTATCAGACATCCATGCTTTAGTACAGAATACATGGCTGTGTTTTCTAGCCCCAGTCTTCTTTACCTGTCTCAGACTTTTTTTTTTTATAAACTATTTCCATTCCTACCTCCAGCAAGGGACAGGGTTTTTTAAACAATTCAACATTGTGTATATTTTCTGAGACCTTTTCAAGGCTCTTTAAAGAAACTGTCACTTGAAGAGCACGCTCAAAGTGACACCAGCAGCAGCAGCAGCATCTTGGCAGGGATCCATTGAAGGAGATTACTGCTAAGCTATTTCAGCTCTGATACTATTCAGGGAGAGGAGACTTACCCCCTAAAAGGTGCCTTTGATTTCAGTACCAAAGGGCAAAAGTCCTAGTTTCCCCAGACACTGATTCTATCCAGAAGGGAGAGACCTTACCATGAAGGTCTTAGGAGTTTAGAAAACTGACCTTGATAGAGTTATGAGTGAAACATGGAAGTTTCATAGTTCTTGACATAAATATTTGGTTTGACATTACCAACATGTACTATTTCAACTCACTCCACGCATTTCAGTTGCGTGCTATCATGCCTGTTATCAGTATTTCTACATATTATCATGTCTAAAATTGAAAAGAATATATCTAAAGGAAAGGAGAATTCAAAACAACAAATCAGAGAGCTTGTGTCTGGTATTGTAGAGAAAGATGTTTTGACATGGCTCAATTACTACTTTGTGCCTTTCCCTCCTTAAAACAATATCATCTATTTAGGCAAAATTCCTACCACTTAAGTTATGACAATTTTTGTTTTTTTTTCTGGCAAAATTCCTACCACTTAAGTTATGAAAATTTTTGGTTTTTTTTCAGTTGATCAGGCCTTTCTTTGCAGCTAGGTCTCACCATTCAAAGCCATTGGTAGTGGATTCATTTGCCACAAAAAATCTTTATCACCACTTGTCTAAGATCTCTTTTCTTCCTGAGCGTGTGAGCTCAGGAGTTTAAGAGAAGCTACATAATATTAATTAATATATTGATCTCCTGATGCTGATACAAATGCTGTATTATGTGCCACAATGCCTCAGTGTTGCACTGGGTTAGCCTCAGTTATTTTTAGAAATAAGGCTATCAATTTTAGCTATTATTATGTTTAGCCATCTGTCTCTCTATATATCCATTATCTGTGATTGGCCAGATTATATCTCCTCAGCTACCGGAGGCATCAGAAACACTTCTAATTTAAATTGTGTTTATGACGTTCATATGCCACTTCTTTACACAAACTGATGAAGCTAAAGCAACTGCTGACTCTCAGCAGAACATAAGTGATCTATTAATCATAAGCACAACTTATTCTTACAGAATTGCATTGTTTGTTTCCTCCAGTTTAAACAGGCAGCCCAACATATACAACTCATAAACTAGTAACAACTTTGTTACAGGCTAAAGTATTTGTTGAGGCATTCAGTTCCCAGAAAATGGAATCTTTTGTCCATCTGGCCAGATCCTTTGTCAAGACAGCAACTTTGTCTTACGTTTCACATTCCTTCATCAGAGATTGTGGTGGCTGAATTTAGTGTACAGAAACAAAGCAGAACAAGTTTCTATTGCTGACTGCTCAGCATTTCTTGACGTTATCGCACCACAGGTGGAGGGATAACCATGTCAGAAACAAAAGGGATTTAAGTTCCCACGGATTTCACTCATTCTTGTACAGTTAGGTCATGAGATGGACTTGGCTGTGTAGCAATTCCATATAGCATATCTACTTTTGCTGATAGCAGCTAACTATCGTCTAAGACATTAGAGCTGATGTAAGTTGATTAGAGTGTTGAGAATTGTTTCATCCTACCAACTGCAAATGATTGTTTTCCCAAATTACTCCACCTTTCATAACATTGCAAAGCACGGCAGTGTAATTAGGGGAATATACAAGTGATCAGTTGTAGAGAGGTAATATTTAGAGGTGGCCTCACCAGTGATCTGATAGCCAAAATCAAGGGTTTGCTGTTGTGAGGATATTAGTTTTATTAAAGGAAGGAATGAATAAGGATGGAGCTCTAGATTTTCTTCCACTTTAACTCACCCTTTGCACTCCCAAAATATGACAGAGAATCATGCACACCTCCTTTGTGAGAGAAATGTTATCAACAATAATGGCTGAATGCCACTGAAAATAATGGTCTTGTTCCCTTCCTCCCCCTCCCTCTTTTGTCCTGCTGCTTCCCCTTTTTCAGCTCTGATTCTCATCTGATCCTTCCCCTAACAAAGACCTCTGAGCCAAATGGCTCACTAGTAGAAAGGTAACTTAGAAATTTTAATGAAAAAGGAAATACTCTTTCTCCGGTCTGGCAGGCAGAAACAGCTCCCTCAGGAATGAGAGCTGGAGCAAAGGGACAGAGAGGCATATAGATCAGCTCCAGGGGACTGTGGGAGCCACCTTGCCCCTTTGGCTGCAGCATTGGCAGGTTGGATCAGTTGTCCCTTTGAAACATCCCCCAAGAGTGTCCACAGTGGCATTAGCACAGATCAAATGGTGGGATGCAAATCTTCACAGTAACTCCTTGTCACCTGGTTGTTCCCCCGTACTCAGGTCCCAGGGACCCCTTTGGACAATACCACAAATAATTTTTCTCTGTTGCTGTTTCCTAAAGTTATAATATGGATATTGTAGTTATTCATGCATGAAAAAAAATAAAGGAAAATTAAAATGGCTCAGGCTCTCTGGGCAAACTCTACAGTGGCAGAATTAATATATCATTCTGCGCTGTCCTAACCCTTGGTAAAGGGTTACAAGAGGAAGGGGAATGGGTGGAAGGGAAAACTTTTAAAAAGTAAGTAGCACCACTTCAAGATCTATTGTCACAATGTAGAAACTTCTCTATTCACCTCTGTTCCCGAGTGGTGTTGTCTTTTAGAGATATTAGTTTGTCTTCTTGACCATATAGCTGTGAGGAGTCCTTGACCATTTCCCTCCCACAGAGGTGGGAGGTCATTCCTGGCATCTGACCATCTCAGGACCCTGCTGAGTCCAGATCACAGGCAGAGACTAACACAGACTGAGTTTCTCCTTCATATCAGCCTCCTTCTCCAGAACCTCTGAGCCATTCTCTGTGGAAACTGGAAAGGTGAATTCCGAGCCATGGAGATGGTCTCTGCAAAGCTGGATGATATCTGTGACAGAGTCTTTGACTTCCTGAGGTTTTATAAAACAAGCCTGAGGAGAATTTTGGCTGTCAGGTCTGAATGCAAGGCCCCAAGATGATAACACACTTGCTACAGCACAATTTCCTTCCCCTCTCACCCAGACACTCATTAATTATAGCAGCTATTCAGACAGTAAGCCCAGTGTTGTACACCACTAGCAAGGTATTTATTCCAAATGTAGAGTGATTAATTGGCAGTATTTGTTTTGTTTTGATGGTGATTGCTAAGCAAACTTTAGAGGTGCAAACTTAAAATAGAAAGAAAATCTAGCAAGTTGCAATTTAAAATGTCTTTCTTTGCTTTCAAGCCTTTTAATTCCTGGGACTCTATAAGCTGTGCCCTAGTCCTAGGAAGCTTTCCTAACAAATTTTTATCAAAACTAGAGAGATTTCTTATAAAGTCTCAGTTTGGGTTACAAAGGCTTTGTGACAAAAAAAACATTCCTTCAAGAGCACTATCTGCCTTCTCTGAGTACAAAATTAATCAGTGCCTGAATAACACTCAGAGATAACTGTCATTTCCTCCCTTAGGCTATTTTCTAAAACCTACTGGGTATTATTCAGTCATTCAAAGAATTTTTCAGTGGTTTTGGCAAGTATTGGAGAACTGGGGCAATGCCCTACAACAGGAGAAGGAAAGCTTCACTACTGTCTACATCAGCAATTATATCAGCTTTGTGGTCATTTATTTTAGGGGGACTCACTTTTGCTCTCACTGAGCAGGAATCTCAAGCTGCCTTCATATGCTGGCCATAGTTATGTGGTGTTATGATAAAGGAGTGCTTTTATTTTTTTCTGTTTGCTTGGGAGTCTTCTACAATTGTCTAGAAAGTAAATGCAAATTCTCACTTGGTTTTTTTTGTGGTTAATTTTAACTTTGATTGTTGTACTTTCAGCAAGCTGTCATTTCAAATGGTACCATTGCTTATGACAATTGGCTTGTGCCAGGAAGCTCAGTTTACAGGGAATTTTGGCTTTTCCATGTGATAAATCCTACAGAGGTTTTAGAAGGCGCTCGTCCAAAACTTGAACAAAGAGGACCTTACACATACAGGTAAGCAAAGACTCCTGACTATGTGACATTATATCAGAAGATTTGCTAAACTCAGAGAAAGTACTGCTGAGTTAAAAGTTATTTTTGAGATTCCAGCATTATTAGTCATATTCATCAATTAGTGCGATTTGCCAAAAAAATGCCTAAGCTGCAGCTACATGCAACAATCCCAAGCATTTTCTGGATTGGGTCCCACATTGGGAAAACACTAATAGAAATAGGTAATTAGATGTGAAGCTGCTTGCTCTTGTGAAAAATGTTTGCTCATTAGCCACAGAATCACAGAGGCATCTGTGTTTGTTCATGCTCATTTTTGCCAACCTTTTACATCGAACAAATACGCCAAATGTCCTAAACCCAAGGCATTATTTTATCACTCATGTAACACTCACACTTATTTCAATAGTGTGGTTTGTTTCTTTTTTTTCCCCTCTATGACTTATGTTTAAGCTGTCGCTTTTCCTTTTTCAATTTTTTTCTTGGAAAAGCATTCCTCTATCTGAGCGTAGTAGCTAGGGCCTAGATGCAGCAATCCTTCCAAATTCAGGGAAGCTTCAACCATTAGTTTAATCTTAAATGTGATATTGACATAGGACTAGTTGATGCTTCCTGAGTTATTAAGCCCAGCATTCAGCTATCACTGATACCCTTGTTAGGAAATTGTTTTCCTATAATGACAGGATATTTCTTTCAATATACCAGTACTTGGGAAGACAGAGGAAATGGCTACACAGGAATCAGGAAACTAGCTAGTTATAAAATACTGCAGAAGGTGGATTCCCAACAAACAGATATGTTTTACTCTGGTGGTGATGATGGAGTCTGTTTTCTCAGGGGCAAATCTCAGCCAGAAGCCTAGATAAGAGTAAGAAAGGGTGACTGGCTCTTCTCACTGTTGTGGTCATGCTTACCATGGATATTGGGTCAACCTGAATCACTGTGACACTGAGTCTCTCTCAATATCCCTTTAAATATTTAACTATTTATAACAGTGTAATACAACTTGAACACATAACTGTCCCCATTATTCTGTTGGGAAATCTAGCTTTTATTTTCCAGTTAGAGCATTACTTTGAAAGAAAAACCTCCTGACTTTCAGGTAGGTGCTTGACACATTAGGCTGTTTATTTAAATGAGATGCACACAAACCAATCCTGAGAAGCTAAGATGCAGCTGCTCTTTGGATAAGACTCACCTACACTTGGCTGCATCTGAGAAAAAGAAAGACTAAAGTCTTTCTTTTTGCCTTCTGGTTTCTGTCCCTACAGAAGGGTCAGCAAGAGGATGGGGACTGGAAGGGCTGAGCTAAAGATAAAACTAAAGCAGAGACTTGTGCCTTAGAGATCTATCAACAGGGCATGACTGAGAGAATCTCAGCAGAGCTGAAAGACTGCCTATAAATCTCTATATGCATATGAAATGTTACCAAAGTGACATTATGGGTTTATCTTGTAACCTGTGTTGCAATACATGCCTATCAGATCAAAATTTAAGAGTGTTTATCACCCAGTCTGTGTCAACGCTTTGTTATTACATGCACCCGTGAGAAAGTTTAGGAAAAAAACGTGACAGAACAAAAATAAATAAAATATAAAAAGATACAAGGTCAAATATTGACATAAAAATAGTAAGAGAAATGTTCAATTTCATTTTAGTGTCAATTAAAAAATATTCTATCGGGCACTAAGGAAATATTTCTGAAAGCAAAGTGTTTTGCAGAAAATGGAATTTCTGTTTTTATTAATAGAATCATAGAATTTTAGGGGTTGGAATGGACCTTATAGACCATCTAGTCCCAACCCCTGCCCTGGGCAGGGACACCTCCCACCAGAGCAGGTTGCTCAAGGCTCATCCAACCTGGCTGTGAACACTGCCAGGGTTGGGGCAGCCACAGCCTCCCTGGGCAAGCTGGGACAGTGTCTCACCACCCTCACAGGAAAATATTTTTTCTAATATCTGGCCTAAACTTCCCTTCCTTCAATTTGAATCTATTACCCCTTGTATTGCCAGAAAAATTTAGAATCTTTTCAGTGGCTATAAAATGTTCAACATTCATCTTACAAAAATGCTCATCAACCTGTGGTCAGGCATAGTTATGTGTTTTTTTGAAAGTCAGAGGTTAAAAATATTCTGTTTTTGTTTTGTATCTCAAGGGTGAGATATTTACCCAAAGAAAATGTCACGGAAAATGGCGATGGCACCATATCCTACATGTTGCCTAACGTTGCTCTGTTTGAACCTGATATGTCTGTCGGGACAGAAAATGATACCATCACTTGTGTCAACCTTGCTGTTGTTGTAAGTAAAGAAACAGAACCATAATGTCCATGTTCAATTGCTGAACTACGGGAGGAATTAGGGGAGAAATTCATAGAATCCTAGAATGGTTTGGGTTGGAAGAGATCATAGAGTCATAGAATTTTAGGGGTTGGAATGGGCCTTACAGATCAGCTGGTACCAACCCCTGCCCTGGGCAGGGACACCTCCCACCAGAGCAGGTTGCTCAAGGCTCATCCAACCTGGCTGTGAACACTGCCAGGGTTGGGGCAGCCACAGCCTCCCTGGGCAACCTGGGACAGTGTCTCACCACCAGGTTGGAAGAGACCTCAAAGATCATTGAGTCCAACCCTATCATTGTTACTAGACAATGACACAAGTGCCACATCTAGTCTCATCTTGAAAACCTCAAGGGGATTGAACGCATATCTTCTCTATCTCTTGTCATATCTATGCTTTCTGCAAACTGTGTTCAAGTACAGACAAAAGTGAAAGATTCATAGGGTTGAGGGAGGCAAGAAATGAGAGCAGAAGAGACTCCTTCATTGCTATCCTTATAGTACGAAGTGCAAA
This sequence comes from Acanthisitta chloris, assembly GCF_000695815.1. NCBI lineage: Eukaryota > Metazoa > Chordata > Aves > Passeriformes > Acanthisittidae > Acanthisitta > Acanthisitta chloris. The sequence goes on along the minus strand of NW_008662004.1, from coordinate 20,542 downwards.
GAGATGTTTCACTAACAGGCTTAGGCTGAACATTTGCTCTGAGACAATCACTTTTTACACAGATTTACTTATCAGAATTGTTACAATTTCCTGCTTCACCAGACAGACCAACATAGATAATTTCTGTTTGCTTTCCACAAAATCTTCAGTGCCTTTAGGGACTTCGTCTTACATCTCCGGGAACATTCCGTACAGTTACTGTTGGTAAATCTACATTACTCTTCACTGAATTAGGAAAAGTTACCCATTATTTAGAATTAAAAGCTGTTCAGAAAGGACTTGCTTGATGCAGATATGTATTTTTGACTAAAATAATGGAGATTCAGCACTTGGGCAGTTTTACTCAGGGTACAGTTACATTGCTGCTGGTGCAGCAGAAAATCTAAACTGCTTATCTAAGTAAGTAACAAGGCTTGGATTCTTTTACTTACACATTTATAGTGCAAGTGAGCCTGAAGTTTGTGACATGTGGAGATGACAGAAAAAAGGTAGAAAAATGAAAGTAGTACAATCATGTTATGTGCATATGAATATGAAATTTTTACTTGGAGATACTCAGAAGCCATCTGGTGTGGTCCTGGGCAACTAGCTTGAGCATGGGGCTGGACCAGATGATCTCCAGAGGTCCCTGCCCACCTCAAATGTTCTGTGATTAGGGATGATCTAGTCAACTCATGTAGTCAGCCAAGGGAAACTGTCTGCTTTTGTGTAACTTATTCCCAGTAATTCTCTTATTAATCAGTGCCAGATTTAAGCAGAGACTTCACTCTGAGTGAACTGCAAATATAGAGATTGGCTTTGCCAGAGATTTCTTGGAGTCAGTCTCTGTGTTTTTGATTCAAAGCATGGGCAGAATTTTATGCTAACCATTAATTTTATTGCTGTTGTAGGCTGCACCTGCCTTGTACAAAAACAATTTTATACAAATACTATTAAACAGCTGGATTAAATCTTCGAAGTCACAGATGCTTCAGAACAGAACAGTGAAAGAAATTCTGTGGGGATACAAAGATCCTTTCTTAAACAAGGTCCCCTTCCCCTTGGACCCAGTCGTGGGAGTTTTCTACCCGGTGAGTGAAACTGAGGAGGAGGCAAAGCTTTCAGTTACCATTCTGTGAAAAAAAACTTAAGGCAGCTGCTGTGAGGAAGAAAAATCTTGACAGTGATGCATTTTTTTTACTCTCTCTAACTGTTATTCCTTCTTGTTGTCTCTCTTACAGTATAATGGGACATCTGATGGACTTTACAGAGTCTATACTGGGACAGAAGATATTACAAAAACAGCAATAATTGACACCTATAAAAACAAAAGGTATCGCAGCTTTGCATAGTTAAAAACATATGTTTACAAGTCTTTTAAGGCTTGATTGACCAAGAGCTACAGATAAATGGGAGATCTTCAACAATTTGAAGGAAACAGGATCAAGCCCTGGGTTTAACAAAACCACCTCCTTCTTTCAGCTCTTAATGGTGCTGTTAGGTGCTTGGATTTAAGTCTGTTATAGATTCTTTGGTACAAGTAATTACTTCTGGTTTGCATGCTTAAGTAGCTAGATTCCTTTTATGCTATTCTAATGCATCTTATATTTTATCTGAAAAAAATGAATGAACACCTCCATCCTCTGCCTTTGATAATGTGTCAGGCTTATACTAGAACAGTTGTATTTTGCAATACAGGTAATTAAATTGATTACATGGTATAATATATTCCATGAAGCATGACTTCTTTTTTGTTTGTTTATCTTAAAGGAATCTTTCATACTGGGAAGGTCACTGTGATATGGTTAATGGCACAGGTGAGCCTATAAAGCTTTTTAGAACTTCAACACTTTTCTTGACATTGCAAGGGAATAATGAGATAAGCTAATTCCCCTGAGCTTTGACAATTCTATATTCTGCATAGTAAGTATCTATATATATATATGTCTGCATACTACCACTATGATATATGCATGTGTGTGTAGCTATTGAAATAAATATCTGTTACTGTACACTATTTTATATATATGTACATACACTCTCCTGAGTGTCTAGAGTAGATGTGGAAGAGACACAAGAAAATAATCTAGATCTCTTGTTTCGGCTAATTATCTTCATGGTACAATACAACTAAGATTCTTCTTTCTTCACTGAAGGAGTTGAAAATAATCTTTACATTTTAGTAATTTGCATTCATTTACAATGTTGAAAATCAAATTAAATGCACCAGAATGGACATACTGAGATAGGAACAGAAGTGGAGGTAATAAGGGAGAAGGCTCAGATGGGTGGTTTGGAGGCCATGAGAAAGTGAGAAAGAATGAAGAAGAGAAGTAGTTTATAGAATCATAGAATCAACCAGGTTGGGAAAGGCCTCCAAGATCATCAAGTCCAACCCTACCATGGTCACTAGCCCATGGCACTAAGTGCCACATCCAGTCTCAGCTTGAAAACCTCCAGGGATGGTGAATCCACCACCTCCCTGGGCAGCACATTCCAATGCCTGAGCACTCTCTCTGGAAAAAATCTCTTCCTAAGATCCAAGCTAACCCTCCCCTGGCAGAGCTTGAGTCTGTGCCCTCTTGTCCTGCTGCTGGTTGCCTGGGAGAAGAGACCAACCCCCACCTGACTCCAACCTCCTGTCAGGGAGTTGCAGAGGGTGAGAAGGTCTCCCCTGAGCCTCCTCTTCTCCAGGCTGAACAACCTGGGATGAAAAGACTGGAGAGTAATATTTTGTAATTAGCTTTTGGACTGAACATGAAAACAGTTGAGCTGCTTTAGATACATTTTTTCAGGGTGACATTTTTCCTTTTGATAAGCGAAAGTATCGCCGTGAGGACACAACAACCTGTGGAGCTGAGGCTGGCAGACGTTTTGGTGGAGGTTTTTGCAGAGAGCTCTACAGCTTCAGTGAGACAGTATCAAAATGAGCAGGCTTTTGAGCTGGGTGGGTTTTTTTCTCTTTTTATAATTTTTTTTTTCTGTTTTCTGTGCTGCTTTATCTGGCATAGATAATTTTCCTTATAACCCAGAGCATATGTCAAACTGTTTTGAAGCATTTCAAATGCATCAATAGAATCTGATTTTCCAAAAGTCTGTGAATCATGAAGGATTAGTTCCTTTCTGAACCATGTAATTAATTTTATAAAAAAAATTTTCTTAAGTTCTAGAACTTTCCTTATTTCTTATAGCACCTGAACCCTTTTTTTCTAAGGGTCAGACTAGATTTTTTTCTTCCACAGCTTGATGGAATAAACATACTCAGCTAAGTAGGCTAAATGCTCCAGTACAGTGAAAATATGGAGCTTTTCCTTGGTAGCAAAAATCACTGCACAGTTTACAAGAGCATTCAGTGTGAATGATCAGGAGAGACCTTGTGCTTAGAGAAGCAGCTCTCCTAAGTGTGAAAATTCCATCTTATCTTGTAAGCTTTCACACCAAAGCTCAACATGAACAGCATAAGAGATTCAGATTAGATGTTAGGAAAAATGTTTTCCCTGTTGGAGTGCTCAGGAACTGGGATAGCTGGTGGAGTCACCATCTCTGGAAGTGTTTAAGAGGCATCTGGATCTGGTGCTGGAGGATATGGTTTAGTGCTTAGGAGTTCTAGCAGTTGCAGGTCAATGGTTGGATTCAATGACCTTAGAGGCCTCCTCCAGCTTGATGATTCTATGATTCTATGCTTCTGTATTGATAAAAATATCAAACAACATACTTGTACGGGGCTTGAAATGACTCTATGTTTGCCAACCAGACAAGACTGCCTAGATTTAGAAACAGAGTATATGTTTAGGATGATCTTGAGTCTTCTTCACGAAAAAATACTTCTGTCAGCAGTGGGCAAGTAGCAGTATGTAATTTAGCTTTCTTGTTCTTGCCAACAAGATTAAAGATATCACAGATGTTTCAATCCCCTAGTTATGGCTGCTGCCTAAGAAGCTAAACAGAAATGGTAGCAAGAACTAGCAAATACACTGGTTAAAGGTTTGTTACAACACCTTAATTAGGAAGGTGGCTCCTCTTACTTAACTCAGGGTGCTTGCAATGCAGGAACGTGCATCTGAACAGGCTGTGCTCTTTTTATAGCAAGCAGAGAGAAAGACAACACCAAAGTGCAACTCCTCTGACCTATTTTGCATGTCTACCATGGGCTGAGAGGAATTGTACCCTAGAAAGGCTACCTTCTCTCCAGTAGCTCTAGCAAGGACCTCAGCTTAAAAAGAAGATATCCACTTGAGCAATCTTTGGTGGAAAAAAGGTTTAGCACTGATTGTAAAATAGACAGTGCTGAAGTCTAAAGCTGTGTTTCTTGTAAGTGCTGAGTGTCAGAAATGCATGTGAGCCAAGATTATCTGGGAAGATTTTATTCTATAGACTGCAGAAACCTTGAAGCAATGGCAACAGGTTTTGGGCTTTATGTTAAGCAGGATTTTTTCTTTTCATGTCATCTGTTTATAATGTGCTTGGTCATATAGCTTCACATCTGGGGGGTGGGGGGGGAAAAGCTGCCATAAGTTGGCTGGCTTCCAAAAACAATTAAATCTTATCTGTGGAGTGTCTGTCACTGCACAATAACTAACATAAACATTTTCCCTATAAATGACTCATTTTGTTTACCTTTTTCACAGCTTTATAGGAAAGTAACAGCTGACTATTGAGCTAGGAATTAAATCATGTCTTCTAAGTGGAATTGTTTTATAGCTCCTTTTTAAAATTATTTTATTCACAGATGGGGCATCGTTCCCACCATTTGTTAAGAAGGATCAGGTACTACGCTTCTTCTCCTCTGATATTTGCAGGTAGGCTGGTCCCTTCCTGGAGTGTGTACTCACCTGTGTGTACCATCAAATGGTTTGCTTTCAGAGGGTGGACACAGTGCTGTGGGCTCAGGTCACCAAGGCAGTGCAACATAAGCATTTCATGGAGTCATAGAATGATCAAAGCTGCAGGAGACCTCTGAGATCATTGAATCCAACCATTAACTTGCCACTCTGCTGGAACTCCTAAACCCTAAATCAGATCCTCCAGTGCCAGATCCAGATGTCTATTAAACACTTCCAGGGATGGTGACACCACCACCTCCCTGGGCAACCTATTCCAGTCCCTGACCACCCTAATAGGGAAAAAATTTCTCCTAACATCTAATCTGACTCTCCCCTGTCTCAGCTTATGGCATTCCCTCTAGTCCTCCCTCTGCAGGCATGATAGAAGAGACCATGCTCCACCTCTCTCCAACCCCTGTCAGGTAGTTGTAGAGAGCCATGAGGTCACCCCTGAGCCTCTTGTCAAGGCTAAACAAACCCAATTCCCTCAGCCCTTCCTCATATATGCGTTCTAGACCTTTTCTAAGTCTCATTGCCCTTGGCTGGACTCACTCCAGGGCCTCAATTGCCTTTTTTAATTGAGGGGCCCAAAACTGAACACAGCTATTCCTGATCCAGGCCAAGATGCCTTTGGCCTTCTTGGCCACCTGTGCACACTGTTGGCTCATATAAAGCCACTGTCACCAGCACTGCCAAGTCCCTTTCTGATGAACACTTGAGCCACTCCTCCTCCAGCCTGTAGCACTATGGGCTTGTTGTGTCCCAAGTACAAGACCAGCACTTTGCCTTACTGAAACTCATGCATTTGTCCTCAGCCACTGATCAAGTCAGTTCAGGTCTCTCTGTAGAGCTTTCCTACCCTCAGGCAAATTGACACTCCCATCCAACTTTATCTAAGCACAAGTAAAGTTGTGATCTGAAGTGGTGATCCAGAGCCTGATTGTATCACTTTCATTTATGACAAGTAGCAACATATTTATGGTGTATTTTATTTCAGCCAGTTACTGATGTATAATTCAGGAATATCTGACACTGTTATGCATTGTTAGAGATCTATAAAAGGCACTGAGGACCACAGGGTTCAAAGTCTTGAACTTCTAGGATCAGGACCCAACCCATAATCTGCCTTTGGTTTGAGAAGGCAAAAGGTACAGCAGGGGCCAGTTAGGTCCATCTCTGACATTTCTGCAGAACATTATCTGTGCAGAACAGGATTTACTGTCACTCACTAGATACTCAAATTGTTTTCACACAGGATATTTTTACGTATTTTATTTTTGTGTATTTACAAACAAACAAGTCTGCATAATACACCCCACACTGATGGTTTTTCAGCCTGCTGCTTCTGCTGTGGCTATCCAGTGTCCCTGAGCTCTCCAGTGGGATGGGTGAAAGCAAAGTTAAAAGATTAAAAGTGCATCACAGCATATTTACTTTAGGAGGTTCAACCCCTTTATTTATTTTTCTGCCTGGAAACAGCTGCATCCTTTTAATCAGGTTTAAAGTGGGTCATTTGCTTTGCAGAGTGTTTGCTTTCAGCGACCAGTTTTTGCAAGAAGTTGTGGTTCTCTTTTTCTTGTGAAGCAATTGTATACTTAAACTGGAATACATTTCACAAGACACGGTAAAGGGAATTCTATGCAGAGGAGAAATGATAAAGTTCTTTGGATCAATTTCACACAGTTTTAGAGATCCCTATGGCCATTTCATTCTTATAATTCATGAACAATTAAGCACAGTAAAAATGTCCTGCAGAAGTGAGGTCATGGAAAATGGTTCTGTACGTGTTGCAAAACCCAGAACTCTTTTTTTTTTCTTTGGCTGCAATACAAAGTGTTGCTGTCCTGGTTACATTACTGTTTAACAACCATATCTCTGTATCAGTTGATAATGAATCAGCAAAAAGAACTTAAGTGGTATTCTGATGCATATGCAATGGTGTAAGGTGATATGAAGGGTGTTGCCTGCATCATGAAGCTTAGACTATCATTAGGTCAGCAAAAAAATATAGCAGAGCTCATCTATATTGATAAGTATCTCTACTGTAGTCAAAAAACTTTAAAAAAACTTATAGTGACAGTGTAGAAGTGTGTGGGGAAAAGAGATTTTAAGTTGTTAGTTCTGTCTTTATTGTTTATTTTTTGTACTAGAACTTTTGTCTGTGTTTTTGTGTATTGTCATGCTCACAGAATCGCAGAATCAGTTAGGATGGAAGGGACCACCACGGGTCATCTGGTCCAATCTCCCTTCTTGAGCAGGGCCACCCTAGAGCACATGGCTCAGGATTGTGTCCTGATGGTTCTTGACTATGTTCAGTGAGGGAGAATCCACAACCTCTCTGGGCAATCTGTTCAGTGCTCAGTGACTGCACAATAAAGAAGTTCTTCCTTTTATTCAGATGGAACTTCCTGGGCATCAGTTTTTGCCTCTTACCTCTTGTTTTATTGATTTCTGCAAGTGAGAAGAGTCTGATACATCATCTTGGCACTTCCCATTCATGTACTTGAATACATTAATGAGGTTCCTTGGTACACACAAGGCCACAATGTTCACCTCTGAGATTGTGTATCCTTTTATGAAGGTGTGGAATATTTCCCACTAGAGAGGAACACCTCTACAAACTGCTGAGCAGTGTGGCAGGAGCCTGAACATTGTCTCCCTGGAGTACTTGCTTCTTTTAAGAGAGAGTCAGCTGAGGGATCCCTCAGGAATATTGCCACAAATTCAAATTTTTAATCCAAATGACTGAATCTTGTTTCTCTTCTTTTGTGTTCAGGTCAATCTATGGAGTTTACCAGAGCAAGCAGGATGTGAAGGGAATCTCACTCTATCGTTTCACAGTTCCTCGGGAAGCCTTTGCATCTCCAACCGAAGTGGCAGATAATTATTGTTTCTGTACAGACCCAGTCATATCACAGAACTGCACGTTAGCTGGAGTCTTAGACATCAGTTCCTGCAAAGCAGGTATAGTGCTGACACAGTGCTGTCATATAAACCATTTAACTGGAGAGGAAGCATGTGCCCTGTAGCTAAGGTGTTACTCTCCATTCCAGGCTGCTTGTGTTTGTCTGTGACACCCTTCACATTTCTGCAGCCTCATTTCCCAAAGCTAGACCCCAAATATTTCTGTATTTTGTGTAGTGCCATGCA
>NW_008662004.1:10259-12536 GCF_000695815.1 Acanthisitta chloris | reverse complement strand
GAGGGGGACTTTATAAAAGCCACACACAGAATCATAGAATCATCAAGGTTGGAGGAGATCTCTAAGATCATCGAGTCCAACCATTAACCTGCTGTAACCCTTAAATCCTAAACCATATCCTCCAGCATCAAGGTCCTTGTATTTCTGGCAATTCCCACACAGTGCAGGAGGTATGTGCACACTTACATACACATTCAGAGACTGAGGGACACTATTGATCTAGAAGAGTGCTGGGATAATAAAATAAATATATACAGAGTCTACATATGGCTGGGAGTGGATGGCATGAAGTCCCTTTAGGTTTGCTTTCTACTAAAACAAGATCATTGAACGTGGAGGAAACAGTGACAGGTTCTCATTTCAGCATGAAAATGAGAGTGCTGCCAGCTCCACTGACAGGCAGGATTTATAACTACAAGTTATTTCACCATTCAAATTTTCCTTATGACCATAAAATCAGGGAAACACTCAATTTATATGTTTATTTTTTGGGGGTGGTGGTGTTAAACTATTAACATTTTAATCAAGATTGTACATCTATAAAACAAAGCTATGTTTGGAAAGCTATGTCAGAAGATGAGCACTGTTACAAGGCTTAATGATTCAAAAGAGTTTGCTTTTTTTTTCAAATAGGAAGACCAGTATTTATCTCTCTCCCTCATTTTCTTCATGCAAGTGAATCTATACTGCATGATGTGGAAGGCCTGAGCCCAAATGAGAAGGAGCATGAGACGTTCCTAGACATAGAGCCTGTAAGTCCAAATATTTAATAATTGCACTTAGGTAAACTTGCAATGTTTAAATTTCATAGTAGTAGAGTTGTTCTTTTACCAGAGGGACAAGCAGAAGATACAATATTTTCATGCTTGCTTTTGTAAGAGCTGCCCACAAAAATGGTATGGTTTTAGCAGGGGAAATTTAGGGCAGAAGTTTGTCTCATTCTGACCTTCAAAATTTGGAAAATAAGTTTTGATTTTTACTTATTGGGAATGTGGGATGGAATAGATTCTGTGAACTGTGAAGTATGCTGCAACTTTTGTATCACCCTTAAGTACTTTGAGAAGATGTTCTATGAAATTTCTGTTTCCTCTACACTTTTTTTATGTTTTATAACTAGCCATTATTGAACAATTACTATCTCATTGATACAAAATAAACATAGATCAGATTTTTTTTCCAAGAAAATCACTAGAACTCTGTACAGAATGATCTACAACAGATTTAATATTGTCTTTGTGACTTGAATTGTCCAACAGAGCTCCCAAACTGAATGAATTTAGGACAGCTTTGATTGCTTCCAAATTTACCTCTCTTTCTGTTCCGGTGGTTCAGATCCTTAACTGTATCTACCAAAGTCTTCTGAATAATATAATGAATTCTAAGGCTTCAAAATTTGATTTTGCTCTGAATTTGAATGAAACTTCAGAATTTCTCACTAAAATATTTTTAGTCATGTAACTTCAATGAGGAGAAATGAAGTTAAATCTGTTTCACCTGAAACATCAACCAGTTTTTCCTAAATCTGATACAAAATTTTCAAGAATTACACCCTATCTTATATTTGCAGAAGACAGAGGGGAAAAAAAGGAGATGAAGAAAGGACCTGAACTTTGTTTTGATGTGTTTGTCCTGATATGAAAAGTTTGTTTTCAGCCCTATGCAAGTTAAACATCTTTATTTTTGAAAAAGAAAATTTAGCTTATTTCTGGTGGAAGGAAACTCTAAAACATATTTTTATATGCAGCATTTAATGACTGATTTAGTATTTTTAACTTTTTTTTCCCTTCAGTTTTAAATGTAAATTAAAAAAGTAATTATGGTAAAGCCATAACATGAGAAATTTTTGACAAATGAGAGACCCTTAGAAACATTAAAACCTCATAATAATTTCATTCTTCAAAACATAAGGATAAAGTAATCCCGAAGTGCTTTTTGACACAGTCTGTATTCTAGCCATCAGCACCAATTAAAAAGTTTCAATTAATGTGGCTTTTTTTTCCTGGTTTTAGATCACTGGTTTCACACTACAATTTGCAAAAAGGCTGCAAGTAAACCTCCTTGTGCAACCTGCAGCAAAAATTGAGTAAGTCTTGCTTCATTATTCTGTTTTTAAAGACTTTTTTCAAGAGGGCTGATTGGTCTATGTCAGTAGAAATGGCTACGAGAAGAAGGAGTAAAAATGTTTGCTCAAAGCCTTCCTAAAAAAGTCAGTCATGACTTTTCAGAGAACATAAACTCCAGCAAAAGAGCAAACTTTCCTGAGAAAGACACTGCCCA
>NW_008662004.1:9372-10234 GCF_000695815.1 Acanthisitta chloris | reverse complement strand
TACAGAAGCTCACAGGGCAACGTGGTCTTAAAAATAACATTCTTACAAAACCCAAAGAGGGATCCATGAGGATGAACTAGAAGGCAAAATGTATTTCCTATTCCCTGTAATAAATCCAACGAGTGAGTTTGTGTTCTCTGTCACTGGATGGATTTTATCACAAGGCTCAGTGAGACTGTAGTTGTCTCTTTTCTCTTCATTGGCCCAAATGTACGTGGAGAGACATGAATTTGGGATCCTGTACATTTGGCATCTTCACACCAACACCTCACTGTGCCCAACATTTCTTCTGTCTGCCTGCCCACATATGGAAGATTAGACAGAGAGTGATGGTTTCCCAAGATGCAAAATGGGTGTTATTAATTGTAGGTTTAGGTTTTTTTTCAGTCCAAAACAATACTAGAAAGGTACATCTAGAAGTTAGAAATGTAGTTAGAGGAGAAGAAAAATGTTTAAGTAGAGACTTGCCTTATTCAGTAAACTAAAGGTAACATGCTGTACTTATTTTCTCATTTCAGTGCTCTATCAAAAGTTAAAAAGCCTTATGTTTTCCCTCTTCTTTGGCTAAATGAGGTTAGTATATTTAATGCCTATAAATCATCACTGTTTAAAAACAAACAAACAACAAACTACCTAATGTTTTCAGTCTTGGTGCCCTCAAATTGGGTAATTAAACTCATGCTGTGATTTGCATGCACTAAGAATATATTCACCTAGTGAGGGCTTGCACATGTACCTTCCACTGACTTTTTTCTTGTGCTCTTTCAGTCTGCTGTTATTGGGGACGCGAAAGCAGAAATGTTCAGGCAAAAGGTCACTGGTCCAGTCCAGTTTCTGAATATACTGCAGATGGCACTAATAA
>NW_008662004.1:4736-9358 GCF_000695815.1 Acanthisitta chloris | reverse complement strand
ATTCCTGGGGTCCTATTTCATCTGCAGATCAAAGAAATTAAAATAAGTAAGTAAACAGTAATGGCTCAATCCTCAGCACTAACTTTTCCTCAATGTTTCAGGAGTTCAGAACCATTACCTATTTAGCTGTTTTTATTTTGTAAGTGCTAGAAAATTCAGAAGTTGTTCTGTAGGAAATCATCCAGGCAATTTAGCTAATGTTTTCAGTTTCTCCACCCAACCTTAATTTTTCAGAATGCTCTTAACTCAGGAGCAGGCACTGGGAACTATATCAGAACAACATTTTTTTTAACATTTCATAACACAATGTGATTGTTGTCATTTTATTAAAATAGACATTTTGTCCAAGGCTTCTAAACTGTTCAGAAGTGTCCTCTTGTGTCTCTCTGAGACAGAGGCCACACAGCTGCAGATTTCTGTGCTCTTTCAGGAAATGTCCATGTCTGAGGTTCAGTGAACCCACCGTAAATGACATTTTATGGAGTGCTGGGTGGGGTTTCTCATTTTTTTCCCTCAGTTGTACATCACTGTCATGTTAGTCTAAACACATCCTGAACGTATGTAGCTCATGAAGACAAAATATACTCCCACCAGGGGTAGACTAACCAAGTGGTGGATTAATGCACTGACATATATGGAAATAAACACATTTTTGGGATTAGTTAAAAGAAGTGCAGAGACATGAATGTTGTGGTGAAAAGCTTTCTTGATATTTGGTATTACAGTGATTGTATTAGGATGAAGACTTACCTCATCACATTCTGAATTCTGGTTTTATTTCACTACAGGAAACAAAAGACTTCAGGGGTAGTCTTTAATTGAAATTTCAGCCAAGCAGCATGTTAACATTTGGAGACAAAAGGTATGATTCAAGGCACAGCCAGCCCACAGGCTATGGAATTCAGCATGCTCTTCCATTTTGAGAAGACCAACTCACTAACCCAAATAAGATGATATTTCCAAAGGTCCAGTCTTCTGACATCACTGAAGAGGCCAGAATGGAAACTCTGCTTTCAAATAACTGTATTTGAACCTTACAAATTTTAAATAGCATTCAAGCAGACTGAAGTTGAGGTGCAGTTGGATTTTAGTCCACCTTCTACCATTTATGCAACTTGCCACTTATTTTCTTCTGGGATTTGCAAGATAAATGAAAGTTGTTTGCTGATGTTCTGTCTCTGAGCACAGGCTGGGAATGACAACACTTTTGAGCTCATGCTGTGCTCTAGATGCTCTTGCAATATTTTTCTCTGTTCCTTCAAGGAATGTAAGCTGCTGCAATAGAACTGCTCTCTGTTCTCTATTCAGGGATGTGGATTGTGTTGAATGTGAAGTTCAATATGTAAAGTTACTAACTGTAATACATGAAGTTTATAAAAGACTTACTAAACTATGTGGTTTATACATTTTATATGGAGATGGCTCATAGATGCACCACAGTCATTCATATGTTGATGGAGCTCATCAACATTTGGCTCCACAGCTGTTTATTAATCTGAACCACTCTCTAACTCCCAACCTGCTCCACTGTTCTTCCTATTGCCTCCTGAGTGCTTTTCTTTCCTTCTCTTGCTTGGGCAGCAGCCTCTCCTCTGCCCTAACCCCACTTTGCCCAAGGCCTCCCTTAGAGTATGATATGATATGTCAACTGATAGGCCAAGAGAAAATATTCCAGAATGGTCCAGACACAAGAAAGTCTAAGGTAATGATTTTGATCAAACATCAGAGGGTCCCACTTCCTTGCTACAGAAGCACATAAATGAAAACAGGTAGCCTGAATTTTTTACTGATAGATCATCTGCTACAAGGAAATTTGTGCAACCATTTGTTTAATGAGGTGCATCAGCCTGTAGACAGGTAGCAAACACTGCCATCTGCATAAATGGTTGACTTTTTCGTTTGATCTGGATGCCATATATTATTTTGAGAGTCAATACAACAGATATTGGGTGTTGCTGGGTCTCTTCTTTTCCTATGGACTCACTGAATTCAGAACCAGAGCCTGAGTTCAGAACTTTCTAAGATTTCTTCTTGGATCATTTTGTCCCCTTATTTAAGGGCTGCAAAGAAAAAGGAAAGTCAAATATGGCCAGCCTTTCAAAGTCTGGTGTTTAGAAACAATGCTACAATGGACTTTGAACCGGAAAGGTTTGTCTTGCTCGTAAAGGACAATATCTTTGGCTGTGTATCTTTACTTTTTGGAAATAAAGGGAAAACCCAACAGACTATAATAATAATTGTGTTTTATTCCCACTTTCCCTGTTGACAAAGTTGTGCAGCTATTAATAGAGCTGACGAGTCACAGAAATCCCGAGATCATTCTTGAAGGTGAGGTCTGTGGGGTACATGGCTATATTCTTTTTTCAGCTGTGAGCTGGAAATTGAAGGGAACAGGGCACGAGATGTGAAGGTGGAGAGGAGGTCAAGGGAAGCACTGCTCTCAGCCCATGCATTTGCTTACTCATGGTGCTTGCTAGTCAATGAAAAACAAGACTTTCATATCTACATTATTGCTGGTGTCATATGTGATATTCTGTTCCCATATTAGTCTGGGGACAGTTTGAACAACTGAAGGCATCCCTAGAGTCCTATGGACTGGTCAAAAATGTATGAGGACAGCTAAAGCCATTAAGTCATCATCTCCTGAGAAACAGAGCTCTGCTGTGGTTCAAGATCTGGCACTAAGTTTGTATAATAAAATGTCTTTCGTGCCAGAATCTATCCGTGAAATCTTTCCATGAAAAGAATAACAGCAATGCTCTTGCCATTTTTGATACACTTAATATTTCAGCTTCATTTTATTTGACTTCAAGTACATTGTCAGCAAGTTAGAGTTTGCTCAGCTAGTGTTGTTTAGTGCTATGTGTGCTCCAGCAGCAGTGATCCAGCAAGTCAGGCCATGATTTTAAATGTCTCAGGGCCAAATTTTACATGCACAGAGATATGTTTGTTCATGTGTATAATCTCATTGATCTCAATGCAGGTTTGGACTCTTAAACTACATTCAGCACCTAAACTGCACTTGAATTATAATTTGTAGTTATTTTAGCCAAAGCATCAGTTACAGTTATTGCTAATTCATGATACTAAGGCTAATGTTAAGTATTTACATCTGTTCAAACAGTGCAGGAGAAACATTCATTAGAATGAAAATAAAGCACAAACCCTTCTTTCTGATAGCCTTATGTCTAATTGTAAATAAAGCCTTCTGTGTTGAATAATGAAGATTTTGTGTCTCTTTTCTGGATATTTTGGGGTATGTTTTCTTTTTCTAGAAACTGCTTTTATAAATTGATGAATACATGAGCCTGCAGCTAACCTCGTTATGTCATTGCACTCAGGCACATCACAGCTTCTTAGAAGTGCAGATCACCTTTCCTCTTGCTCCTGATACATTACAAATACCAATGCCATACAACATCTATGCACTGGAGGACAAATATGAGAAGATTTTGTAGGACGAGGTGAGCATTAGCAGGTCTAAACTGAAGCAATTCTAAAACAAACCCATGAAGCCATGCTCAAAGAAAAGCCTGTTTTCCAACCCCTTGGGCTGGAGGTGTTGGCAGCATGGTGTTACCACATTCAGTAGCACATTACAACATCCTTTCCTGGTCCTGCTGGCTTAGCAGGTTGGATAGGAGGCAAGTCTGGCTATGCTCACCCACCCCAGGTCAGATCTGACCCAGGATCTAACAGCCCTCATACTTACACCCCAGAGCAGGTGTGCCAGCTATTAATCTCCAAATGTAATTATGCTCTTAAAGCCTTCCTTAAAACCTGTTCTTCCCACCTAGCCTATCACTTCTGTTAAGGTAATGTAAACATGTTACTATACCCTGAAAAAGAAAGAAAAGTGATGTTTTCTCCATTTTACTGTGAGAGTAGACAAAGGCTTGTTTTATTCATGGGTGTGCACATCAACATAAATTTTAAAAAGAAATAAATCTAATAGCTAATAAAATATGCTTACAGCATTTTTTAATTGATTTTTTTCCCAGCAGCCATATAAAGATGGAAAACAGATAGGCAAATGACACTTACCAAATGCAATCTGCATTTATAAATAGGTACTATTCGTTTTTTATTCCCTGTTCCCTCTTTGCATACCAGATAGCCCTGACACTCTGTGGTTTCACCCTCTCCCAGCAGTACCCAAAGGAGCCAGGGACTCAAAGTCTCCCCAGCCAGCACCAGGCTGGGACCTTACTCAGCTCGATTTTGTAAGGAAAGAAACCAAATGCTTTGCATTAGGCGCCACCCAAAGGACATCCAGATTTGCACAAGTTCTTCTGCTTCATTTCAGAGTCAGCAATCAAAAATAATGCTGGCTAAAATTACGTTTTGCTTCATTTGCCAGTTGACATCATGAGATATAATTACAGCACCTTTAAAGCAGCACAAGTGTTGTGGTTTAACCCCAGGCAGCCACCAAACATCATGCAGCATCTTGCTCACTCCCCCACTGATGGGATGGAGGAGTGAATTGGAAGGGTAAAAGCTAGAAAACTCATGAGTTGAGACAAAGAAAGTTTAATAGAGAAAGCAAAAGCTGCACACACAAGCAAAGCAAAACAAGGAATTAATTCACTGCTTCCTGAAGACAGGAGGTGTTCAGCCAT
>NW_008662004.1:0-4631 GCF_000695815.1 Acanthisitta chloris | reverse complement strand
CTATGGTATGGAATATCCCTTTGGTCAGTTTGGGTCACCTGTCCCAGCTGTGTCTCCTCCCAATCTCCCATGCAGCCCCAACTCCCTTGCCAGCATAGCAGTACAGAAAGCAGCAAAGGCCTTGACTCTGTGCAAACTCTGCTCAGCAACAACAAAAACATCTCTGCATTATCAGCCCTGTGCTCTACACAATTCCCAAGCACAGCTCCACACCAGCCACTGTGAAGAAAGTCAACTCCACTTCAGCCCAAACCAGTAGAACAAGCAAAAAAATTTATTAGAATTGTCTGCTGGCTGACAGATTGTTGAATGCAGCACTGAGACAGAAATTTTAATGGCCTGGACTGCTTTGCTAGGACCAGGGTTTCCCCTGCATTCTGTGAAATAGTGTTTTACAAAATATGTGCTTGATGTAAGTAAGCACACCTACAGCTTCCAGGACTCAATTTCTTGCCCAGCATCCCTTGTGCAACACCAAGGATATGGGACTGGGAAAGTTGCATTTTTGCCTGTATTTTGTCCTCATAACTTTTCCAAATGGAAAGCCCCCTCATGAATGCTTCTAAAGTTAAATTTCTTCATTGATATTTTCTTTCATGATAGAAGTAAAACCAGCAGCAGAAGGTAAAACCCTCCTGAAAGTGCAGGTACTTTTGGGCACTGACATGTAAATCCAGACATTTCCTGTGTTATAGCCACAAATGTGGAAGCATATCCTTTTCCATGCTGTACAGGTGTAACTATTTCTCTTTATACTGGTCAAACACTGAGTCTCTTTTGTAAAATCAGAGGTTATTGCTGCAGTTAATACACACAGACACAGATTGACTGTGATGTGGCAGCAGCTACATTTTATTCTGCAGTTTTGACAAGCTCAGCCTGGTTGTCTTTGGCAGGATAAATTGAAGAACACTCTTGACATTCATGGACTCACATTGATAGAAAATGAGGAGAAAAGAAGAACCAGGACTTTCTAATTATTTCCTTTTTTTTTTTTTTCTCTGAGCAGTGGGGAATGCATTAAGAACTTGTGGCAAAGCATATACTTAAATTCAATTACAAGTCAGTGCAGTTAAGAGGTTAATTCAGGAAATCATTTCCAGTTGATACCTAATCTTCCAGGCAGCAGCAAAGACTTCGCTGAGCACCCAGCAGCATCACCCACTTTGCTAATGAATGTACATACCTGTCTTCTGTGTAAGATCACTTGACACTTGCTACAATCCTCAGCAAGCCATGTCTTGTCTAATAGATTTACACAATGTTTCTAGCAGCAAAAATAAATAAATGGCCAGAGGTATCAGCCAGAAGGTGGAATATGTGGATTTCAAAAGCTCCTATTTGATTTGCATCTATTTATATGACACTAATTCCGCTGAAGAGTGAGACTTCAGGTTATTCCTTCAAATGAAGCTAAAGTCTGAGAGGAAAGTTATTTTTAACCCACAAAGATGAAGGGTCTGCTTTGGATGCTGGTTGAGAGATAGAGGAGTCTATACTGGATTTAATTCTTACTGGGTTAAAGCCAGAAGCAGTCAAAAAACAAGGGCCAGAAACTCTTGACCTCTGTTTCTAGCCAGGTGCTAAATGCATCTCCTCAAGGAAGTAGAAAGATGGATAAATTTTTGGAGTTTAGATGATCTATTTCCTAGCACACCAGCTCTTATGAATCTGGATGAAAGGTCAGATTTTACCCTATGTTTCACCTGGATTCCTTTCAGAGGCCAAATGGGATAAGAAATGACAGGGTTCTCTCCAGATGAATATCATCTTCAGGGAATCCTTTCCAGTAAAGCATTGCCTGGAAATGCTATGCTATTGCAGCTACATCTTGATCTTGCCATTGTGCCATTGCTTTCCCCTCCCTCATTGCACTAAAAGGGTGGGCTAAGACATGCTTCAGCCTGGAACAGATTGTGCAGCTCTAATTGGCTGCTGAGCCTTGTGTGTGTACATTGCTGGGAAATTCTGTCTATCTGAACAACTTATCTACTGTGCTCTACTTTCTCCTTAATATATGGCCTTAAAATGAAAATTCTGAAGTGGGGAATCAAAAGTAGAGCGAGGAAGGAAGGGCAAATCACATGGCAATGGGAATAACTTTTGACAAAACCCACTGAATAGCCAGAACAGCAATTTTTGATGCTCCCCTGCAAAGTAATGAAGACAACGACACCCTGGAAGACCAGTACAGGGAGAACAGCTGCAGATGCAGGGAGGGGTGTGCAGGCAGATCACTATAAAGTGAAAGGCTGGCTGAAGTGCTTCACAAGAAGAACTAAGAGGCTGAACACAGCAGGCCCTGGGCACTGCACAGGTTGGGGCACCAGGGACATCATGTCACTAGTGAGTTTGTTGCCCACCAACCCCAAACTGCTCACTGCTGATACCCTACCAAGTGTATGTGTGTACCCTACACACATGCAAGCAAACTAGGGAAAGCAGGAGTGCTGTGTACAGTCTCAGCTGCCTAACTGTATAAATGCAATATATCTCAGAAAACCACATTTTTAATTAGCATCTAGTTTAGGAAAGCGTGAGTCTCCCATAGAGTCCATGTCATACCACTGGTCCTTCATGGGTATCTCAAATAGCCCAAAGCATGTCATGTGAGAAGTCTGGCTAGATAATTCACAAATCTTTTGTAAAGGACTGGTCTCTTTAACAGTTACTTGGCTTAAAAACAGACAGAAAGAAATTAATGGAGAGAATGCCCAGCAAACATGTGATGAACTGACCACAACCCACATTACCTGTCCTCCTCTGCCACTGAGGGGTAGGAGGTAGAGAGCCAGGAATAAAGTTAAGCCTGGGAAGAAGGGAGGGGTGAGGAACTGGTGTGTCTAAGATTTAGTTCTATTTCTCATTGCCCTAATCTGATTTCATTGGTAATAAATTAAACTCATTGCCCATGATGGCAACTGTTGACTGATCTCTCACTGTCCTTAGCTCAACCCATGAGCCTTTTGTTATACTTCCTCTCCCCTGCCCAGCTGAGGAGGTGAGTGATAGAGTGGCTTTGGTGGGCACCTCTTGTCCAGGCACAATGGTCCACATGTACCTATGCAGCAAAGCTTGGGAATGCCACACACCCACCAGAAGTGGCAGAGATCAGTGTCACTGAGTCACTGAGTTCACAGTGTAGGAGTGATGTGCAAACCATGGAGCAATCCCAAAAGCAAACAGTGAATAATTTTGAATGAGAAATGAGAGTTCTGTATCTGCATTCTGTTTGCAAGCAAATAATGAGCTCAAAGTGAAAACACTGTACAAGGGTCACCTGCATCCTGCCCTGTCTGCATTTACAGGGAGGGGGTACCAAGGGCTCTTGCCTGAGTTCTACATCCAGGAAAGGGAAATGGAAGAGCTGAGAGTTTCAAATTTCTCTTGCTGTTCCATCACAACATTGATTCCCACTTCTTTAGAAAAAGGAATGAGACTGACAAGTTCTATTAAGACTTTTACTCTGCCACTGCATAATAACTCTCCAACTAAACATGCCTGAAACCCCTTGTTCTGCTGGTTTGGGCTGACATAGAGTTAATTTTCTTCACAGAGGCTAGTATGGGGCTATGTTTAAGATTTATGCAGAGCACAGGGTTGATTATATAGAGATGTTTTGTTACTGCTGAGAAGGGAGTTTGGAGTGCATTGGAGACTGGGAGGAGACACAGCTGGGACAGGTGACCCAAACTGACCAAAGGGATATTCCACACCATAGCACATCATGCTCAGTATATAAAGTGGGAGGAAGAAGGAGGAAGGGGGGACATCTGGAGTGATGCTGTTTGTCTTTCAAAATAACCATTACACATGTTGTGTCCCTGCTCTCCTGGGGGTGCTGAACACCTCCTGTCTTTGGGAAGCAGTGAATTAATTCCTTGTTTTGCTTTGCTTGTGTGTGCAGCTTTTGCTTTCTCTATTAAACTCTCTTTATCTCAACCCATGAGTTTTTCTAGCTTTTACCCTTCTGATTCACTCCTCCATCCCGTTGCTGGAGAAGTGAGCAAGTGGCTGAGTGGGGTTTGGTGGCTGCCTGGGGTTAAACCACGACACTTGTGCTGCTTCAAAAGTGCTGTAATTATATCACGACATGCTGCTTCCTTTTCCAGGTGTTAGTGCTGTGCATCCTAACTTCCAGGCCTGGCCGTGCAGTCTCTGCCATGGGCAGTAGATGGCAATGCAATATCTCGGCTGACAGCTCCAAATTCTCCCAACGTCCTGTCCAGAACGGTCCACCCTGCACCGGGTTTTGGGTGGATACACTTGGACATCGTGAGCCTTCAGCTGAGGCCCCTCTTTTTTCGCGTTAATCAGGAGAATAAAAAGCCTGCATCACATCGCTGCCTCACACAGAGTGGAATGTTGCAACAGTTAGGGTCTGGCTTCCACAAGAAATGGATATTGTAGAGAATGTTTCTTTTGTGAAGTTACACTGCAGCATGTGAAGAAATGTTGCAATATTTTAACTAGGAGAGATCTTATACTCTCAGGTTGCTAATGATGTAAAGATGCTGCACTTGCTGTTTGCCAGCTGCTGCAGCCCTCAGTGCCTGATCAGGGACAACTCTGGGGAAGGTCACCAGAAAATATGCAAGACCTTCATGCTCAGCTGCCCCATGCCATCCCAT
>NW_008662003.1:4298-44534 GCF_000695815.1 Acanthisitta chloris | reverse complement strand
TGGACAATGAGCCCCTGACCACACTCTCTGTGTGCAAACATCCAGCCAGTTTTTATTCACCGAGTGCTCCACCCATCAAATCCATGTCTCTCCAATTTAGAGATAAGGATGTTATACAGGACAGTGTCTAACGCCTTGCATAAGTTCAGGTAGATGATATCAGTTGCTCTGCCCCACAAATTCTGTGGGCCCATCATAGAAGGCCACCAAATTTGTCAGGCATGACTTGCCCCTGGTAAAGCCATGTTGGTTATTACCCATCACCTCTTTGCTTTTCATGTGCCTAAGCATAGCTTCCAGGGGAATCTGCTCCATGATCTTGCCAGGGACAGAGGTGAGACTGACTGGTCTATAGTTCCCTGGCTCTTCTGCTTTTCCATTTTTGAAAATGGGGGTTATGTTTCCCTTTTTCCAGTCACTGAGGACTTCACCTGACCGCCAGGAGTTCTGGAAAATTATAGATAGTGGCTTAGCAACTTCATCGGAAGGTTCCTGAGAGACCTAAAGTGGTGAAATAGTTTCATGGTGTGCTTTGCTCAATGTACAAAGTGGGTGTGATTTGTCCACAAAACCTCTTAAAGCTTTCACAGAACACATTCCTTGGCATAGGAATGTGAAGCCAAAAAGGCTACAGAAGAAGAAAAGCTAAAGAAAAAGAGAAAAAAAAGCCCCAAAACACTAAGTAATCTCAAGGTACTAATACAATACAAATTAATGATACTTCTGATCTCTAACTTCCGTTAGGACAGAGAAAAATACTATAGAAAGTGAGGTACTGTACTGAGTGTGGGTTTCCTTGTGTCAACAGTGGGGAGTGCAGAGGGGATCTATGAGGAAAGCCCAGGGTTGCCCTGTGCTGGACACCACTGGTTCCAGATGGCTCCAACTCACCCACTGCAGGATACAGCTGAGCCCACAGCCCAGACTGTGGGCTGTGGCAGAGATAGAGGAGTGTGAACATGTTAGAGAAACAGGTCTGCAGACCCCAAAGTCAGTTCAGAAGGAGGGGAGCAGGCACTCCAGATGCCAGAGCTGAGATTCCCCTGCAGACCATGGTGCAGACCATGGTGAAGCAGGCTATCCCTCTAGCAGCCCATGAAGGCCCATGATGGAGCAGAGATCCATCTGTAGCCCATGCAGGAGCCCATGCCAGAGTAGTTGGATGCCCACAGGATGCTGTGACTCCATGGATAAGCCCATGCTGGAGCAGGTTCCTGGCAGGACCTGTGGACAGAGCAGCCCATGCTGGAGCGGAGCAGGTTTACTGGCAGGACCTACAGCTTGTTGGGTACTCATGCAGGAGCAGTCCAGCCTGCTGGACTGTTTCTCATGGGAAGGACACATGCTGGAGCAAGGGAAAAGTGTGAGGAGGAAGGAGTGGCAGAGAGGGGCTGTTATGGACTGACGACAACCCCCATTCCCCATCCTCAAGTGACGTGGGGCAGAGGACGGGGTGGGAGGGAGTACAGGAATTGGCAATGATGCAGTGAAATTGAGAATTGGAAAAGAAAGAAGGTAGGGTGGAGGAAGGTGTTAGTTTAGTTTGTCTGTGTTCCTCATTGTCCACATGTATTTTAACTGGCAACAAATTAAATTAATTTTCCTGAAGATGAGTCTGTTTTGCCTGCAGAGGTCTGTCTTGATCCTGTCCCATGTCCTCTCTGTCTTGATCTTGACCCATGAGCTCTTCCATCTTATTTTCTCCCCCTATCCAGTGGGGGAGTAAAAGAGCAGCTGGGTGGATGTCTGGCAGCCAGGTGCTCAAGACAGCACAAGTATAGTAATAGGTAAGGTGGACCATAATTCAACAATATTAAGATATAATAGCAAATTGTCTGGGTTTAGTGAGCAACATAGGGCTAAGAAGTATTGTGTGTAGATGTTCAGTATGATTCAGATAAAATTCCATTTTGATCCCATAAAAATCTTTTCTGATTTAAGCTTTTGCAGTAAAAAAAATAAATTAATTCACAGTTCTCTGTCTTGATCTTCTCTCCTCCACAGCATTCTGCAACTCTTATTCTTCGTAATGTACTGTCCAACTCACATGTTGGAGCTTCTGCAAGACGCAACCCATGGAAAATTGTAAAGAACAATAATAGAGGGAAGTACAATCAAAAGCAAGAAAGAGTTTTGCAACTATAGCTGTTGAGAAAAAGATAAAAAAGACTATTTGGATTAGTCAATAGCAAAACATGAAGAATCATTGATTTTTTTTTTCACTAAGGAGGGACTTGACTAAATAGTTCATCAAGTCATAGAAAACAGTGGAAATATCAGAGGAATCAAAGAAACAAACATGGTATTTCTATTCAGTGAAATAAAAAGTGACAAACTGCCATATTGCAAGAGTAGTTTAGAAGTAAAATAACCAACTATATGTTTCAAAAAACAAAACAAGATGAAAATTTAATGATAATTCATCCCATAAAATCTTTGACCCCAAAACTCTTTATAAAGTAAATACATTAAGAACCTGCCCTTGCCTGTTTGCAGGAAATTTCTGTCATTTATTTCTACCCCAATCTTGTTCCTAAGGTCTTTTGTCCAGGACCTTAATTTCAAAGAGGTTGTAACACATCTCCCAGCCTGATTGGAGCAAATTGAATCCTCCTGACACTATCACTCTGGAATAATAACATTGTCCTTTCACATAGATGTGAAGCTCCTGAGATCAGAATAATTCAGGTATTCAAGTTCTTACACGCAGTTGTTCCACTGGCATAAACTCTCATGGCTCTGTTTCGGGCAATGAAGCTGTCACTATTTACACCACCTGAGATTCTTTCCCTCTTATCTGGCATATCTGGCCTTTGGCTACAGCTTTTCAACAGAACGGTCAAATTGGTAACAGCTGATGAAACATATATACCCTGCATATTAAAGATGTTCTAATATATATACTTCACATATTACTGTACTATGGAGAAATCTTCATCATAAACTTAATTTTTTCAAAGTACTGCAGCATCTCAGAATTCAAGAACTTATATTATAAGACAAGAGACAATGGCTAGGTAGCAGAAAACCTAAATGGAATGAAATCATGTTAGTGATATTTTATTACTAATTCTTGTACTCTGAATTCAAATCACCTTGTATAGGAACACCAACACATGAAAGACAACCATCCCAAAGATCTGTGAATAAAAGATAACAGTAAATAGGAGCACAGGACAACTTTTAGCACAAAACTACATTGATTTAGTGCAGCTAATGACAATTTAGCAGTGAATGTATACTTATTCAAAACCAAATTTGGAACAACTCACTTTTCACTTAAATTGAAAAAAAAAAAAAAAAAAAAAAAAGGTATTCAGAAGACTGGGAAAGGGAATGAAAAACAGAGCCAAAAAGTGGATAGAAGTCTGAGGATAAAGAGCTCCACAAATTTAACCCACCAAGAAACATTTTTCTCTGTGCTTAGTTACCACCCATCTATAAAAACACCATAAAATAGTATTTTTAATGAGCAGAGGAAAACATGACAAGAAACAATGGCTGAAAGTTGAGCAAGGAAAATCCAAATAAAACAAATTTCAAAAGGAATCTGATTAACTTTTACAAAGATACTAAGGCAAATGCTGAATTCCCCAGCTATTTATGCCCCAAATTGATGTAGTCTTTAGAAGAAATACATCCAAACTGGGGAGAAAGCCAGTGGGCTTCAGGTAGGGTAGCTGAGTAGAAGGTGTGGCACAGGACCTCCTGTGTGTACAGGAGGCCTGACCCTTTGGCTTTCGTATCTGAGAATCAGATCTACAAAAATTGTCAACAGATGTAATTCCTGAGAGTAGCCCAATTATAACCAGATGATCATTTTATGATCATTTGTTCATAATACCAGAACTTAAATTTGCAGACAATATTAAAAGGAGGAAAGTTAGTAGCAAGATGTGAAATCAAGGGAAGCAAAAGGTATAAAATACATAGCCCAGCTCAGCAAATCAAATTCAAGTAGATGAGAAGAGTCCAAAGTCATTTTCATGGAAGTGATATAAAAAAACCCCAAAATGAAATTTAAATTTGAAAATGAAAGAGCTATGTTTACTGTGCTTTTGCTAAAAGTCAATGCTTCTTTTCTTTCCCACAGTGTACTAGTACATATTACAAATGTAAACTTCTGAAAATAGAAAAGTATATACCAAAATACAAATACTACTTTTCAAGTAGATGTCTTTCAAATTGACCAGCTGTAGCTAGAAAACAACACTATCAAATAAAATGTAAGAACGGTCATAGGCGACAAATTTGACACAATGATAAGAGGGGTGTCAGCCCACATATGTAGTGTCATATCCGGAAGCTGATTCTCTGTTTGTATACATGGCTAAGTGGGACCACTGAGGTGAGTTCTGACACAATGGGCATCAAATCTCCAAAGTGTTTAGAGAACACTAGTCAAGGCAGTAGGGAAACTAAAGTGTAAGTCAATATATATGAAAAAACTAGATTGCCGTGTCTTAAAAAATGGAATGACCGAGAGAAATGTTCCTACTTCTAACAGGAACAATTTAATTTTACTGGTCACTTTTATAAGTTGAAACTGTGTAATCACATTATTTCTCTTGAGTCACGAAGGACAATGGGAATGAAACTGGGAGAATTTTCTTTTTCAAGAATTCTCAGTCTTTTTTTTTTTCCACATTCTTTCAAAATTGTCTTTCTGGATTTTCCCTGTGTACCACTCCCGTGTTGTTCAGGCCCTCTGTATACATTTGGGAAACCAAAACCAAATAGGACTATCTCCCTACTTTTGCAATGAATGGCAATATATCATGACACAGATCAGCTTCTGGTTGTGCCTGTGTTTGGACAACAGTATATTTTGCTGCAATACCTTATTACAAAACCCACCATAACTATTTCTCCTATTTATCCTTGGGAAGAGCTTTTGCCAACTTTCTTCAACAGTTTCAATCAATCACTGACACAGAAGTATAACCAAAAATTCCTAAGATTTTGAAGAGAAGACAGGAAGTAGGAAGTAGGAATTTTTAATGCAATCTACAAATATAAAGTGAAATTTGAGACTAAGTTAAGTGTTACAAAGAAAGCGAGTATCAGAAAATACATGTCTTTTAAATCCTAAAATATAGACTATTTGAGATGGAGATTGTAAAAGCTATTGAAATGTGCATGAGGAAAAAATACTAGAAATGATACAGAAGTGATTAACAGAGAGAGCCAATTATTTCAAAATATTTATTGCAATAATATATGTCTTGGTTTCCTATCCTTTTCATTTTCTGACATTATAATGTCACAGTCCTATAATCTCAGTGTGGGTACTAGATGGTTTTTGAACATTGAACAGTGGCTATGCTTATCTGAATGGAAGAAAGAAAGAAAGAAAGAAAAGTTTTCTACCTCACTTTCCCCCACAATGTGTATGTCTTATACATATTTTTTTAGAAATTTGTAGTTTATTGTATCTTCTCAGCATTTCTGAATGTCTCCAGGTACTTTTTGTAAGTGAGATTTTACCAAAATGGTATCACAATCGTATAATTTTGCCCTTTTTATCACTGTTGTTCATTCTGAAATCCTTCATTCTGGAATCCTTCTTTCCTGCTCTCATTTTCGTTATTATATTTTAACTACCCTACAGTTTCTCTGCTGTGAGTTTTGCTAAGACATACTATGCAACTTGCTTTCTATTTTCCCTGAAATCTGCAAACACTTTTTATAACTATGAAAATATGAAGAAATATTAGGCTCAATGTGAAGTCCTAACCCTATAGAAGAACGAGGCTCCCACTCCCAAGTAGCAGGGCCAGGATTTCACTCCCTCCTGAAGTATGGGATCTACTCCAGGCCACACAACAGCGATGACAGAAAGATTTTTTGTATGCAGTCACATATACATTAGCCTTTTATCCCAAAAAGGACAGATCTTGTTGAAAACACAGAAAGATACAGGATATAGAACCCTTTTCTCCCAAAAGTTCAATATTCGATTGTTTGACTGGTTTGATGATAGCATTATGGTTCCTTTATCCAGGAATCAAACAAGTCTAGTTACATACAGGCTAGATCAGCAGCTAAAGCTTCATGTCAGCAATAGAGGATAACAATACACACAGTAGAGTTTCCTTCTCAGTATAACATGTGTAAAAACATGCCAGGAAGAATACTTTTGACTATAGACAGTTACAGATTTCTCAACATCTCTAGTAACTGTGTCCTCTCTTTTTTCATTCAATTGTTACTGATTCTACATCTATAACTATCCCACCTTTAAAAGTGCAAATGTCTCTATGACTGGAAAAGTCAGTCTCAGTGTGAGAGAAACAATATTTACAGACATTCAGGGGCTTGTTTGCAGCAGGCTGAAAAAATAGGCAGCAGCTCCTATGCCTACTTTTGCATTGTGTAGTATGGAGCTGCAAGCTTCCTCTTACAGTGATTCAAGTTGCTTATTTTATCTTCCATATTTCTGATCTTGACTGAGTGGTTACATTAACTATTGCCTTTTATGGGTTGCTAAACACTTCTGTACATGGTGTAGTGCATGGAGAATGTGTCTATCAGAATCTGTAGCAGTCCTGTGAGTGCTTTGTATGTGAGCAACTTCAAATATTTTTCTATTTATGCACTGGTTATAACTGAACCATGCATAAAAAAATGCAACACTGTGCCTTTACATGGGAATTCGTATTTAGTGGTCAGGTAGTTCACAAAGTGATTACCCGGTGAGGCTTCCGGTAAAATTACAAACACACTTTAGAAAGTAATATCCTGTACAAATATTTTTTCAACTTGAGAATGGGTTTGAGTCATATGAACAGCATAGGACTAGCACAACCTGTTATTTCCAATTGAACCTCAGAAGGAGATTTACAGATTTAGTCTAAGAAAAATAAAGCAGGCTTCAAGCCTATTGTATGCCACTCATTATTATTAGCATGACTGGAGTTTGGGATAATCTAGAGCTTGCTCACTGTCTATGCAATAATACAGTAGAACTACCTCTGGCCTGATCAGTTTCTCAAAGCATAGCTATGCAGTTCTCCTGAAAATTCCCAGTCACAGCACCTCTCCAGAGGTTAGAAGCATGCACTAGGGATCTTCCTATTAGATTATGTACAAACCCAAAAAATAGCTACCCAAAAGCTAATCAACTACTAACTACCAAGTTTTCAATAGCAATTTAGCTTGTGAAGAAGCTGACTTAATCCATAACTACACAGACACATTAGTTCTACTGGAAACTTTCCCTGCTGTTGCACTTCACTAGTTTTAGTTTTCCATAATTTATTTCAGGTACAATTTTTCTATTATTGATTTAGTGGTCAGTGAAGTAAGAGTGTGTGGAAGGTCATATCATCTTCTACACTAAGGTAATCCAGCCAAGCAATTTTTAAATGCAAAAATGGATAATAAGTAAAGAGGGAAGTGACAAACAAAAACACACATAGACATAAACCTGGTGAAGGAATAAGAGAGATAATGCCAAAGACCAAAAGTCCCAAATCAATAACAGATGGCTCATTAAAAAACTCCATGCACAGCTTTGGAGGCCTGGGGGTCCACCTGGAAGTGATAAGAAGGGGGAAACAAGAGGAACTTGAGGACTGGGGATACCAGAGAGGGAACTGTGGTTCTATATAAACTTCATGGAGGAATGTGTAAGGGAAGAAGATTGGGGAGGAACAAGGAGGGGGATAAGCCAAAAGGGGTATAATGGGAGCCAGTTGTGTATAAACTGGGACTGGCCAGTAAAATTGTCTGACCAAACCCTGCACCCAGTCTCACAGTCTGTCCTATCTTCTTATTAAATAATTGCTTAACTATATCTTTCTGTAATCTTACCGTCTGCTCAGGTGTGAGAGTTGTAAGGACTATATGTCAGCACCCAGGGGAAGTGGGAAAGTATGGAGCTAGCAGCTGGAGTCAGACTGGGGATTTTGGTGCCCCAGGGTGTGTGGTGCCAGCAACTGGAATAAAAGAGGGTCTTAGTGTCTGTAGTCAGAGGTGTGACAGCTTCTAGGTGCATCTCTGCAGCATTTGGACACCTGAGTTTTTGCCTCTTCCCTGAACCTGGTGGACTTCAGTGTGCGTGCATGTAATTTCCTTGCAATTTCCAGCTGGAGTAACTAGAGAGTAGGAGGGCTAGAGGTATCTATGGGCAAAGGGAGGACCCAGGATTGTGGAGTGCCTTTGAGACCAGTGTGTGTGTGCATGCATTTTTTTGCTAGTGAGGATTGGGGTGGAGTAGTCAGCAAGTAGGAGACCTGTAGGGCACATAAAGGGCCAGGAGCACATAAAGCCTGTAGAGCACACAAAAGCACACAGGCAGGGGCACCAGATGGACAGAGGGCTTGCACTGATACACAAGGAACCTCCAAATGTGCACCTACTTGTGAGTATAGACAGTGGAGACATACATGCTTTTACTAACCAACTGGTGTCCTTAGCAGCTCAAGAGGAAGGGGACTTGGCTGTAGTCCTGCCAGCATCACATGTGCTTGCTGTAGAAGCAGCACCTTGTCTGTGGCAGTCTATGTCGCCAGGCATGTCTGTTGTCTTTGTGTGTCTGCACACATCTCCAGAACACATGCTTAGCCTGTTGTCTGAAGCTGTGAATGGGAAAGTAGCAATCATGTCCATCAGCTTGGGATGGAGGCCCCTGGGTCTCTAGGCTGGGATCCAGTGGCCAGGCAGAGGAATCCCTGGCCCTGAAGCTGGTGGAGGTGGCATCTGCTTATAATATCCATTAACAAGAGATAGGTGTGAAGAGTTATTTTTGTGTTGATTTCTTTTGTGATGATTGTCCCTTATCCAACATGCATGATCTGAATGAAAGCCTAAGAGCTAAACAAGTTTTGCTGCAGTTGGAGCTTAATATCTAACCCTCTGAAGCTCATTAATGCAACATGCATAGCCTCTCAGTCAGATACAGGCACAAAATAAATACTTAATCATGGCTGATATTTCATATATGTTTTCACTTGTGCTAACTAGTATCCTATTTATCTAGAACTCATGAATACTTTCTCCCAGTCGGTAATGCGAGCTAAATGTTGTTAAAGACATGGTTCGCGTGGTCTGGCTGTATGCAGATACCAGACAACTGCAAGAGAAAATACCAGACAAAAAAACCATACAGTGTAACAACACAGCCTCAAGAAGCAGGTGGTGGAAAGCCACTTAATTACTTAATTTCCTCTTTATCTTGTGTGATTTATTTTTGAGGCATAGCTTCATTATATAACTCCTTTAGTGTAAGTTGTACATATAAAGTCAGCTGATTCTAAACTTAAATTTCAGTGCTATCTGCAGAGCAAACCAAGTTTGAAGAAAATACAGGGTTATGCAAGAAATTCTAGTGCATGTTGCAGGTAGTGGCACTTACAAATAGAAACTCTGTTTTTAGGCCAAAAGGACTCCCCGAGAAAATGAAAATACTTGAGAATGTGTGTAATGCTACACCTCATCTAGTCTGCAAATTAAACATCTTGAGGAGTCTGTCAGCTCAGAATAGTTTTTCATGGGTTGGTTGTATTTGAATCAATTCTTTTTGCAAAAATAAATGTACAGACTATTCCCAAGCTCCACTTCCACTGAAAGCTATGTAAAAACTAATTCTTGGCAGGTATTTGACACTGTTACTTTACGATTTTAAAGTATAATACAACTTAATACAAATGAAATTGCTTCCACCATCTTTACTGGTGAATATTAACTTTATTCAGGAACAAAATTTTAAAGAGATGAGATATACCTGTGAGAGTACATAGAGCAATACAGCAGATTTGTTTCTGTTGGACAGGTGAGTATAACTGGAGAGAATAACAGCTACTGTGTCATCTGTATTGATTCACTGAATACTTAGTATTATATTTGAATTCCACTTGCAAAGCATGAAAAGAATACTTCACTAAAAACAAATCTGTAGATAATCTAGCAAATTTTTCTAATGACACATTTATTTGTAAACAGGTATTAGGCAAACTGGGGATTTCCATTGCTGCAAAACATGTGCAGTTATAGCCCAACAGCTGTGTTGTTATCCATGCACTCAGATTACAGAGTCTCAGGGTAACTTTATTTCTATGTGGATTTTTTTAGAATGAGTTGTTGTTTCTTCCTTTATGCTGCAGTGAAACCTAGGATCTGAATTTATCTAGTGATTATAAAAGGAGGAAAGACAGAATCAAATTCAACTGTTACACAAATGCTGAAGTAATCATCCACAGTACGAACTCAATTGAAATGCCATGTGCACTGATCAGATTCAACTCTTAAGTGCATTTCTCTTCTATTACTGGTTGTCTAATTTACAGGCTGCACATTACTTCAGAGCTGGAAGATCCACAAAAAGAAATGAAGAGTGGTTTGTAGCAGCAATGTTTATCTTGAAAGCAGGCACACAAGCCTAAGTTGTTTAATCAAGGTAATTGTTACTGTATCAATTAGCATTATTATATTAATATTATTAGATTAATGTCGCAACCATAGCTAAGGACAAAGACTGGAAGCACTCCTACAAAAACTGGAAACATATTAGGCAGCATAACTGTCAAAATCCTGTGAAGCACTTCTACAGTTAGACAAAATGTTTTCACCAAATAGCGAGATCATATGCAGACTATTATTCTGTTATTTGCTTGGCTGTATCTGCCCATTTTTTTTCATTTTATCTCGCATGTTCAGTTACTCTAAAATTCATCTGTATCTTGACAGTGAAAAAGAATTCTAGCCACAGGTGAGGGTAGTGTTCGAACATGCAACAGAAAGGGTACAGGTTTAAATACAGTCAGGGTAGTCAGAATGGTTTGGGTTAGAAAAAGAAAGCTGATCTCATCACATCTGCTCTCTAGCAGTTATCAAGGCTTTTCTGGGAGGATTCTAGCAGAAGAGAGTTTACTGTAGAATGGCAAGCTTCTTGCAAAGGACTTTCCAAGTGCTCTTCTGAAAGTGAAACTGCATGATCTGAGTGATGACATCTGTTTACTGAAGACAGGAATCGATATCCCAGTTCCATGTACAAATCAAAGCGATATCCTAAAGCTCCCTCCAGAGTGAAAATATTCTTTGAATCCTGTGTTCATGGATGACTCATTTCATGTACAGTGAATGAAAGAAAGAACTGAAAAAAAACCTCAGGTTCAACAGTCTAAATGTAAGAGTTTAAGCCATCCCTGTGTTCATAGGCACGATGTGTGCATTATCACAACATATATTAATAGATTTTCATGCATGTGGTGTCACTCAAAGACTTACAATCATTGGAAGTGCATGCCCAGCTAAGTGTTTGAGTGCGTTCTGGGTTTGTTGTTAGTAGATCCAAGTACTTATAACCAAGGTAACATAATTGCATTGGAGAATACTGCTTTATCTTTGAGAGCTTCTTGGGCAAAGTACTCTCAGCTAATAAACATCCCTTCCCACAGGGCAAGGTCTTGTCCAGCAAGGTACTGCTGTGCATCCCACTGCTTTATTTTGAAGGTTTCCTAGGTGAGGTAGTTGTACAAAATTAGAACAACTACATGACTTTCAGGGTTTTTTTCCTTTCTTATAAAGGATCCCAGATAAATCTGCGATTCCAAGAAGTTCCGACTAGATAACTTTTTTTGTGGAGTGTCAGCAAAAAGATTATGATCAGGAAGTGGCATTTACTGGCTGCTGTAAGGACCAGTGCAATTGCACAGCAGATAGCAATCAAATACTGCTGATGTGCTTCAGACTCTGCTGAAAAATGGAGACTAAAGCAGATGGCACAAAGATTTGAGGCCCAGTATTACTGTCTGTAAGATCTGCATAGGACTTGCAGGGGTTGGGACATGGCTGATTCTAAGAGCGCATCTTACTCTGTTATCAAGCTGTGAAAACTCAATAAAAATTTTCATAAATAATGTGACCTAAAAAGAGTTATCCTGAATCATAGTCTGAATGCTTACAGGGTTTTCCATTTATTCACTGAAGACTGAACTTACACTGGAGAGGTCTGTCTAACTTATTTTTTCCAGGGGAGACAGTCAATGGAGAAAGAAAGGTTCCTTCAGTAAACTAATTCAAAGCACATGAAGTAGGCTCTGAACTGCCCTTCAGAAGAACCATTTGTCAATAGAGCCTTGGGAGAAAAGCCTGCCTTAGCTAAAATTGGCCTTTAAGATTACATTCCTTAATGCACTAAGGATATTCTTTACAGCAAAACGCTAATGAAAAACAAAGTGCTAAATTTATTCTGGGTATCAAAATAAAAGAATTTTTCTCACACTGGTCATGCATACTTATTACATTTAAAAACCTTCTGTGATAAGTTAATTCCATTAGTCATGTTCTGTGGATCCCAGTCTTAGCTCTACAGTTTCTTTGAATCTGTACTTCTTTCACACATAACACACTGACTTGAAAATCCCATAGGAATGTACTGAATCCAGGGAGAAAATCTAATGGTTCATACAACATATGTCACCACATACCCATATTAGCTTTTACATTAGTATGCTATAACCAAGTTTAATACATAAAATAGCTTCTCTACTTGACTTACGGTTTTGAACTTTAAAATTATCCTACATATGTAAAATAACATGAAGTCCTAATTGTGCTATGGATTATAGAAATATAATAGAATGCATCTGCCCCAAACTGCTTGAAATATCTATCAGACAATTGAAAGAGGGGAAACAGCAACATGAAAATTTACTGCAGAAAGTCCTTAAAAGGACCCAAGTGCCAACTTCTCACGAGCTATTGTACCATCTTCTGGACCATATGGTTCCTGAAATTTTAGATAAATGACAAGGCAAAACATCACCAGCTTCATTATTTTTATTAAACTGATTTATACAGAAGTAATTTAAGAGAGATTGTGTGTAGTAAAGAGGTTTCTGAATAATAAAATTAGTTAGCTTCAATACTTAATGAGGATGCAAGGTGTTAACAAAACCACTGTACCTCTTCTTCAAATATGACAAATATATAACCTTTGAATAATGCTATTCTGATCAGTTATTAGCACTTTTGTATTTCTTCCAAAAGAAATCACTGTTTTCTAGTCAACACCATTAGAACAAAAAAAGGCAGAAAAAAATCTTTGACCATAAAAGCTATTAAAATTAAAATTTAACTGTTATTTGTGCTAAAATCAGTCACATTTATCATTAGTAAGATGATGGGGTTTCTATGATGCATCTTTTCTCTTGAAATGGTTTTAATGTCTTTGAACACTAAAAACTTCTGTTCACAGAATTTCACATGTGGATTTGCTCTTACAACACAAGCACTCACTGAACTGAAACTTAATTTGTCATTCATAAATTAATCATTTAGATTGGAGTGTTTTTGTTATTCTGACTGCTTAGATTCTTTTTTCTCAGTATTGAACGTGTCAGAAGGGAAGGACTTCACATGTTACATGCATGTATAAACTTCATTGTGTAATCTCATTATATTCCACTGTTACCTTAGGAATATTTTCTTCTTTATAGCAAATATTATTCTTTGGGTTTTATCAATATTTAATAGAGATGTTGCACTTTTTTTCTCTGTTTCCTCTCTTGGGAAATGAAAGCATTATATGCACTAGGTCATTCTACATGACTAACATTTTTATCATAGACAGAAAAATGTTAATGCACATTTCTGTTCCATAAGAGACACATATGAAGCCTCTGCATGCAAAGTACTGACTTTTTCCTGTGTAAAGGAATGGGAAACTATGTAAATTACATGGTCTTCTATTGGGAATGTCCTCTACTTGCTCTTCTCTATAGATGGCATCATAAAAATTTTCCAACCCTTCCCATGGTACAGAAAGTCAGGAAGGAAGACAAAGACAGAAAGTTAGAAATATACACAGTTTTATCTCAAATATCTCAAATGATTTTATAGAAAGAGGGAAGGAGCCTAGGAGGTGATTTTTTCCAAGCGTCACAACATAAAGAGTTACCTGGCCTTTGGGTGTGTAGAGTCGCAACCATGGGTTCATAGTAACCTGTAATACACAAGAACATGAAGGCTTAACCCTCTCAGTTTCTCTTCTTTATTACAGATTACTACAAATACACAAACATCACCACTAGCAAATATGTGTAATTAATAAATAAATATGAATGAATATATATACACCAAGCTATTACAAATTGCCGTCAGAAATCAATACTATAGTATGAATCAATAGTATGTAATCAATTAATAATAGCGTCAATCAGTATTGCAGTACAGCCAACAACAGCAGCAACCAAATAGTTACATACTACTACAGGTACTACAGCTTATCATTAGTGAGGGAAACATATCAAAAGTATAAAACCAGATAGACTTATGATAGATTACTTATAAGATATAAGATATCAATAAGAAGCAAATTAGATTTCAGAAGAGGCCACACCATCCAAAAAGGAGGGGAGGGATCTAGCTACCCCCAAAAGACGGGGAGGCCAGACTGAACTAATAAGGTAACAGCCTGCAATCAAAACTGGTCCACATCACAGCATCTGGAGTCAGACCAGTGTTCCCAGTGAAAGTCCAAAAGCTGATAGAAAGTTCATGTGGGATTCAATCATGAAGTTCTCAGAGACCAAGAGGCTTCATTTGGGATAAAGATTAAGTCTTTTTTATAATACTGGGAGGGTGTAGGATATCCTACTTTGAGCAATAAATACATTGCTAATTTTGGGGTTTTTGTCTGTAAGAGTCAATAGATGATGTTTCTTGTTCTTTCAGAGCTATTTTAATTTTCCAGGGTTTTTTGCACCTTATCAAATTATAAATTGCCATTAAATCCCCTTGATTTTGTGCTTATCTGTGACATCTCTGGTTTCTATGTACCCTGGCTGCACTTGAAAGTGACCAGCTGCACTTTTCAAAGATGTATTTTTCATCAATTTCTTTTGTTCAGTATTTTTCTTCTTCTTACCAGGCAGGTTATATGGTTGCTCACATCACCAAAGCAATTCAAAGATGAGTGCCAAAGCCAAAAGGGAAATTCTGAAGTCATTTTAAGTGTCCAATAGTCCTTCTCACAGAACATTTTGATTCTTAATAATGAGCTACTGCTTCCCACCTGAAAAAAAATGAAAACACTATCTGCCCTTGGCTGAAATGATCACATCCATTCTTTTGTGAATAAAAATTACACCAATGCGTGGCAGAACAGCCAGAGCTGTAAGTCAAGTGTTACCGACTGAACAGATGGCATAAAATACTGATTATACTGATTGGGGCATATATAAAAACTATCAGTACAACACAAATGGCCTTTAGACTCTTTGCAGCTAAAACTGTCACATTCCCTTTTCTTTGAAAGCCTTGGTCTTGTGCATCCTGCCTGGACATAATAACCCTTGGGTTTTCCTGGAAGATACAGTTATTCCCCTGCTTCATCTCCCTCCTAATATTCATTAATATTGTTCACTTACAGGAGCTGACTATGATTCACTGAACGTAAGAGCTCAGTAAAGTGACCAAGGTTCCTTTGTTTGATACCTGTTACTCTTTGCAGCTGGAAATCTAAGGGAAAAACAACAGAAAATGACAATTTGTTTAACATATCAAAAGCAAGATATTAATGTTAGAAATATTCTTCCTAATTTTCAAAAAGTTGCCGACTTCAAGAAGGATTATTTCCTTTCACTCATTGCTTTTGCAACTGATATTTTGTATCAGTGTAGTCCACTGTGGATAAGTCTAATTCGTCTGTAGCTTTTGTGATAAAACTTATACAAGTTTTTCCCATGTAGTGAAAATAATGGACAGAGCCAAGGTTCAACAATTAAGCCAAAGAGTTCTATGTGAGTAGACCTGCATTCTGAAGTAACTCTGGCTATACGTTACTTGAATTTGGTATCTGATTTATATTCTGAGTAAATAAACCCTGGTAAACCTCCAATTATATGAATAGTCAAAGAGAAACAAACTGGCATGGCTAAGAGAGAATTGCTTATATTCTTTATTTGATCATCTTGTGGACATAGAATGTTTTCAGCTATACATATGTACTCTCTGAATCACTATAGCATAATATAATAAAAGTAACAAAACCATGTGGTTTTGTAAGTGTGCTTATATGGCAATTTACATGTATTCAAAGTTTAACAGACTAATAAAAATAATTTTATATATTTTTTCATTTACTTATAGTCTAAGCACCAGTTTCTCATTGGCCTTTCATTAATACAAAAGTAAAAGAAAAAATGACACAATATTCCTTACCACATGCAAAAAGGCAAAGTGATAGATGGAGTCAGAAAGAGAGGTAAAAATAATGTTAAATACATGACCTAAGCCATGAGTCTCTCCCCTTCACTTTTTCTTCAGTGTATGATGGAGAATAATACAGGAAGGCCTCTCATTCCAAGCTACACTCTGTGAGTACCCTTTTAGGATTTTGGTTCATTCATTCAAAATAATTTTAGATCCTTATCACTGTTGTACCCCTTTTTTTCCATCCATAAAACACACAACAGTCTAATTGTCTCGGTGTTATAAAACTTTTATGGGATATTAAGTTTGCTATAACTCAGGGAGAAACTATGACAGGATTCTGCAGAGAAAAGGCCAGAAAGGGCATTTTAAAAGAATTTTTCCCCCAAGAATGAATAAATAAGCAACTATTGCAAAGTAAAAACTTGCGCTTCAGTGAAATATACCAGTATAATGATCCACAGCTAAAAGATTACTGCTTCTGAAAATAACAAGGTAACTAAATCCAACAAGAAATTGAAAGTTAAATAGGTGAAATCACTGAAGTCTAGGATCAGTGTGTACCATGTGTCTAAAAAGATATGAACTCTCCAAGGTAACCTTAAAACAGTGTATTGGGATTCCATGGCAAGGTTTTGGTAGCAAGGGCTGGAGGAGTCGCTTCTCTGAGAAGCCACCGAAAGCTTCCCTCATGTCCAAAAGAACCAATGCCAGCCAGCTCCAGGACAGGCCCACTGCTGGCCAAGGCCAAACCTTGTCAGCGATGATGGCATGGTCTCTGGGATAGCACAATTAAGAAGGGAAAAAACCCCAACCTGGGGCAGAACAGTAGCCAGACAGAGGAGTGAAAATCTGTGAGAGAATCTACTCTGCAGATACCAAGGTCAGTGCAGAAAGAGGAGGTGCCAGAGCAGATTCCCCTGCAGCCCATGGTGAAGACTACGGTGAGACAGGCTGTGCCCCTACAATCCATGGAGGAACTTATGATACCATTACCATAAAGGGACCCATGATGGAGCACCCTGTTCCTGAAGTACTGCACCTCATGGAAGGGACCCACACTCGAACACTGTGAAGAGCATCCCCTGGGAAGGACTCACTTTGGACAAGTTTGTGGAGGACTGCCTCCCATGGGAGGGATGCCATGCAAAGGAAGAATGTGAAGAGTCCTTCCCCTGAGGAGGATAGAGCAGTTGAGAGAACATATGATAAATTGACCACAATCCCCATTCCCCATCTCCCTGCGCCTCTAGAGGCAAGGAAGTAAAGAAAATCAGGAGTGAAGTTAAGACTGGAAAGAAGGGAGGGCAAAGTGTTTTAAGATTTGGTCTTATTTCTCATTATCCTACTCTGATTTGTGTGCTAGGTTTTCCTGGGGTGGAGTCAGTTTTCTTCATAATAGCTAGTATGGGGCTGTGTTTTGGACTTGTGCTGGAAACAATGTTGGGAATTCAGGGATATTTGGAATATTTGCTATTGCAGAACAGTGCTTACACAGAGTCAAGACCTTTTCTGTTCTTCCACCTACAAACAGGCTGGGGGTACACAAGAGGTTAGGATGGAACACAGTCAGGACAGCTGACCCTAACTGATCTGAGGGATATTCCATACCATATGGCATCATGCTCAGCACATTAAATAAGGGGAGATGGTGGAAGAGGGGGGACATTCAGAGTGATGGTGTTTGTCTTCCCAAGTCATCATTACACATGATGGAGCCCTGCTTTCCTGGGAATGACTGAACACATGCCTGTCAATGGGAAGTGGTGAATAAATTCCTTGTTCTACTTTTCTTGTGCACACAGATTTTGCTTTACCTATTGAACTGTCTTTAGCTCAACCCATTCCACCGGGGGGAGTGATCAAGTGACTGTGTGGGGCTTAGTTGCCAGCAGGGGTTAAAACACAACAACTGGCAATAAATTAAACTAATATTCTCAAGTTGAGTCTGTTTTGTCCATTATGGTAATTGGTGAGTGATCTTCCTGTCCTTATCTTGACCTATGAGTCTTTCATTCTATTCTCTCTCTCCTGTCCACTTAAGGAGGAGGAGTGACAGAACAGCTTTGGTGGGACCCTGGTGTCTAGCCAGGGTCAACCCACCACAAACAGGAATGTCTGACTCATGAGCGCTGGAAGTATTCACAAATGAGGTGATTAACTAGGGAAAGTGGAAGTCAGAACTAAATTGGATCTGTGACCTGACATCAGGATGGTCGGTGAGCTAAATTAAGAGCTAAACTGATCCTGTGCCTGCTGGAAGAAAGATTGTCATGAACTGCACAAAGCTGTGAATCAGGCCTTTATACTGGAAAATTAAATCTAAGGTTCTTTCTAAAATACAGAATCGCAAATGGATCCCATTGAATATTCAGTGCTCTTTACTGTATGAAGACAGATTTTTCTAGGGCATGAAAGCAACATTCCTGTGAGAACCCACCTTGCATACCATATCCAGCTCTGGGGTCCCCAGCGCAGGAAGGACATCAGCCGGAGGGAGGAAGTCCAGAGGACGGCCACCAAGACATTACAGGGATGGAACACCTTGCCTGTGAGGAAAGGCTGAGAGAATTGGGCTTGTTCAGCATGGAAAAGGTAAGGTTTTGGGGTGACCTAATTGCAGCCTTCCAGAACCTGAAGGCAGCTTACAAGAAAGACGGCGAGAGAATATTTACAAGAGCAAATAGTGGCAGGACAAGAGGGAATGGCTTCAAACTGAAAGACAGTATGTTTAGATTAAATATTAGGAAGAAATTCTTTCATATGAGGGTGGTGAGGCACTGGAACAGGTTGCCCAGAGAGGTTGTGGATACCCCATCCGTGGAAGTGTTTAAGGCCAGGCTGGATGGAGCTCTGAGCAACCTGGTCTAGTGAAAGATGTCCCTGCCCATGTCAGGAAGGGTTGTAACTAGGTGATCTTTAGGCTGAAAGGTGCCCCTTCCCACCCTAGCCATTCTATGACTCTGTAATTCTATGATTCAAATGAAGTACTATGAAGCACCTTGGGTTTCCTGTGTAGGAGGCAGTAGGATGCATGATCAGATGAAAGGGATGCTTTTACATATTGGGGCTCATGAGTGAGGGTAGCGTGTGCAGTATTAGGCCGCAACAAGAGTGAGTGCATGTTAATGAGGGCCTCTTTAAGGTAGGGTACGAGTAGCAAATGCCTCCTTGCCTTGTTCCAGTGTTGTAAGAAGCCATGACCTCTCATATAATACATAAACCAACATGTAAGGTGCAATCACAGCACTGAACAGTTGCTACTAGCACACAGCATCAGAGACACGAAGAGGATGCACAACTTCACTGCAGACACATGAAATATGGCCTTGATTGTGGGAGAACTTGTAGCCTCTGGCCTCCCTTGCCCTCACCACCAGCACCAGGCACTCCAAGAGGAAGTGGGGCTGGAGCTGAGATAGGAGTTAGGGAGTTCCTTCTCACAGCCCTGGTCTGCGTTCTCCTGTACAGCTGCTCAAGGTGAATCGGGGTAGAAGGTTAAGTTCAGCATTCAAGTAGGAAGGACGAAGAGCCACAAGGATGGCTGCTTCCTTCCTTAACGTTCGCCTACTTCCTTCCCACATGGGACAGAGCTGTCAGCAGATGGCCCTGTGAATGGCAGATGGCCCTTCCTGCACAACACCCAACTCCATATATCACTTTCTGCTAATCCCGTTGTAGCTGAGAGACTTGGGTAGCAGCTGTCCTGTCCCTCTACTGTGAGCTGCTGCCTGTCAGGGGAGCACAGCACCAGCCTGTGCCATGGGGACAAGCCTTGTGCACGTCCTGATATGCCACAGGTGAGAGCAGGATGAGCAGTATACTGTGTGGATAGGTCTGTAAGTAACTCCAGGATTGCCGTTTTTCTGCTTCACTGGTGAAAAAGTCAGCTGGAAAATTTGCTCCTCGGTGTGGCTGCTTCTTTAAGCGGAGATCATGGGGCTCCAGTGGCACAGCCTGCACAGGAGCATGAGGAGAAGGGGGAAAGAAGACTTAGGACCAAGTCAGGAAGACATTTCAAGGTATTCTCAAACATTTGAAGACTCTCTGAGGAAGAAGAGAAGTCAAGGTATGTGAGGATTTGTGGATCTTGTAAAAAAATAAGATAAACTTACAGTGGTCTAAGAGAAGTTGAGAGAGAGCCTCTGAGGGGCCAATAAGGTGTTGCCTTAATTATTAGAACAATAAAGAATTGAGAGGAGGGAAAAGCAGTACTCAGACCAAAGCAGCATTTTCAGGCTTTCACACTAAAAGGTGTAGTGAAAATAGTCTTTACCTAGAAGCAGTGTGGTTAATAATACATCTTTTAGTTGACTGTAGGGTCCCAAAGATAGATTGAGAGATTTCTGTCAGCCACTTAATTTTGTTCCCCTTTAATAAACAGGACTACACCAAGGGCCTAAAGCCAGCTTAGTCCATGGAAGCTGAAGAACTATTTACCTGCAACTGCCTTGGAGTGCAAGAAAGTATTATTTTTCCTGGTCTGTCTAGGCAGCTAAAATCACACAAAAAATCTGACCTACTGATATGGGAAAGAGAGCAGCCAGGCAGCAGTTAGTGGAGGGAGACTGCATTCCCGCTATCAGTCAAGTAAGTTAATTGGCAAGTCTTCACCTGCCATTCTAAGGCATCTGCCTATTCCTCCCATTCATTTGTGTCTTCATGTGAAGCAGCTGGTAGCGCACAACCTATGGAGAC
This sequence comes from Acanthisitta chloris, assembly GCF_000695815.1. Lineage (NCBI taxonomy): Eukaryota > Metazoa > Chordata > Aves > Passeriformes > Acanthisittidae > Acanthisitta > Acanthisitta chloris. The sequence goes on along the minus strand of NW_008662003.1, from coordinate 23,678 downwards.
ATTCTCTATGGCTTTTCAAACTGATTTAGATATTTTGTTCCCTAAGTTTTGCCTTTTCACAGGATTTGAATAGGACTTCAAAACCTCATTCTTTGTTCTGTAAAGGAAACTGATCTGAGTGCTTAAAGTAATCCATCAATTCCATTAGCGCTGTTAGCCCTTGAAAGGAATGATACCTGCTTGTTGCCCCCTTTAATTCAGTTCCTGGTGGGTTGCTCTGGGATTCTTTGTTTTCCTCATCTTTTTGTCAGGACAAGTGATGCCTTTAGCTGCTGACTGACATTTTGCAAGACTCTTGGTTGATATGTTTCAGGGCTCTCTATATACATCTGGGGAACCCTACCCAGGTACAGGTCAGTTTGAACACAGAGTTGGCTGTCCGCTAATGTCTGCTAGGAAAACATGTTGGTGGCTCCCTCATCTGCTCCCACAGGCTGACAAGCTTCTGTTCTGCTTGTAGGTAAAGTAGCAAATGGGGTCCTGTTGAATACGTTGTTTTCTGCAGAATCTTGGTAAAACATTGCTTGGAGGTACATTCATGAGCATGTTCTTTTCTTTTTCTACTGTGAATTTCCAACAGTGCTTGTATTTAGATGGGAAAAGGCTACATATGTTAGAGATTCTAAGAGAACTTAGAACGGAAAACCCAAAGGAAACTTGGCTTCATACATGGAAAATCTTTTTTTTCAGTCTATCTGAAAACAGTAATAACTGGGAAAAAAACCACTTATTCATTTCTTCAAAACACATATGAGTATCTTAGAAGCAGTGATAATTACCCTCACAGCTATTATTCCTTAAGTACTCAGAAACCATAATAGTTTAAAAGAAAACAAAAAATTCCCACGGTGATTTAAGTTTTTTTTTTATACTTAACTTTCTTTTATTTCCTCTCTCTCAGTCTCTAACAACTTAACCTTCTAGTAAGCTGGAATGTCACTGCTGTTGTTTTCCTTAGCAGTTATGAGTTGAAGGAGAGGGGGTAAGTAAAGAATGGAGCATATTTTCAGTGGGAGTTTTGGAAAGGCTTTGAAGTGCCCTTTTGGATGCAGTGAACTGCATGTAGATCTGGTGTTAGAGATCTTGATGCTCAACCACTGTATAAAAAAGAATTATTTTCAAAGTACTTCAATGGAAAATGGGTTTCTTCAAACACATGAGACTTTTCATTGTATGCAGCATCTAACTTTTAAAGTAAAGTATCAGGTATTGTGAGGTTTTCAATATGATTAAAGCTGGCAAAACACATCAGTGTTCTAGTTAACATAACTACACAGGCTGCCTATACCAGTAGAAATGAATCCTCCATTTAAAATAAATGCATCTTGGCTTTTGCTACAGTGGAACTTGCATGCAGAGATGTTCTCTCCTAAAGTTAAAATACTTTCTTTTATCTTTTTCTTTTATTTTTCACAGTTTCACTCCTTGATTTGGAATAATTTCTTAAAAGGCTGGAAGAAAAAAGAGTTTGTATTGTGAACTAAAAGATTCCATACACAAATTAAAGCACAGCTTAAACTATTTCCATAGAAAGACATTACATTTCCTTTAAAACCCGATAATATAACTAAGAAAACCCCACTGAACTCAGATATGGACTTTACGTGCAATGTATTTTATTTTAAAAAGTGCCTCTGATTTTCATCCATATGAGTAAGTCTAAAGGAAGACTGCCAAGTGCTTTATTTTATACCACAGTCTCTCCCACTCAAGGACATAACATCACATACAGCTGAAGCTGGCTGTCTGGGTGAGCCTGAAGGACATCATCTAGAACATGAGGAAGGTTCCATCTTAAAGGATCTGTTTGTGGCTTCATTGATGCCCCTTTCCTGCCACCTAATCTGCTTCAATGGTGCCTCATGTTGTTGCATGACCACAATATGTATTTTTCACAGCAAATCAGAAAACAGCTGAATCCTGCTAAAAAGTTGTGCAATTTTAAACTCCTATTAAGACACACAAATTTGATTAAGTGTCTGGAGTTTGCATTCTTGTAGAAAATGTGAATTTTGCCTGCATTTGCAAGAATATATTTGTAAACATATGACACTTTTGAGAAGGCATAAATTTGCTTGTCGAAAATACAGCTATATTTATGAAACATATTGCTGTAACAAAACATGCATTAGTTTATTACTAAAACTCAACGTATTTAAAGGACTAAATAGAAATTTATTGCATAGTCATATTCCAAGATGACTACTCTCTTGTACATCTCTACAGAAAATAAGTGTGTTCTGCTAGAGAGGTTCAAGTTGGTCAAAGGCTCAAGGAATCCAAAGGGCTTCCAAAATATTTCTGCCAAGTGAGGGAAAAATCTTTCCAAGCTACCTTAGGCACAGGTTTGGCACTAAGACTGTCCTCTACAGTCATACTTGGCATTTAGAAAACCTCAAAAGCTTTTAAGTATGGTATTTAATGAAGGAAAAGGGATAATCTTTTACACACACTCCCTTCCAGTATGTAAAGAACGTCTGTGTTTGACCTCTATCAAAGTGTATACAATCATTGATAATATTGCTGCGGCTTGTGAACTTCCATGCTTGCTTCCTTTTTAAATGGAAACCTCTACCACATGGCTGATTCGTTATATAGCGTCTGAGCAAGTGTGTGCATGGGCAGAGTCATAGACCAACCGGAAGAAAATGAGCTGCTAGACTCTTACTCAGTCTATAACAGTGTGTGATGCTAGTGAAGATCTCACTCTTCCTGCATGTGGTACCCATAGTCAAGTATCTTACTGGTTTAAAAATAGGATCTTGAGATTTGACCTTTTCTGCATATTTTTATTCCAGAAATGAAGAAATAAATTTTTCGTTTGAGACTGAACCAATACAGAAATGCATTTTTTTCCTTGCAGATTTTTAATTAATTTGCTACATCCTATTCACCTTCTCTGTATGCCACTTATCTCTCTTTTATGTGCCTCTCGTTCTTTGAAATATGTCTCAAGTCCCTGACCTGCTCCTCTTTTGCACGCATATATAAAATAAAGGAAATGTATCTTTTAATTCAGGATTTATGTACACATAGATTTACAGTGACATTCAACAGTCAGCAAAGGTCTCTTAATATCTGAACTGCAGTCTTATATTTGACAACATTTGTACAAACCCCTACTAGCAAAAAGGAGCACAGTAGAGACATTCTGTGAGAAAATTCAGGTGGCTAGAAAGAAAATTTTCCCTGTAGAGAAATTACTTTGTAATGGACATGGCCTAAAATAACAAACATATCTCTGCTCAGTGCTGTAGCTAGTCTTTTTAAAAATTTGCCCCAAAAAGGGTGTTTCCAAGGAATAAGCTCCAAACTTCAATTAGAAATGTTAAGTACAGTCCAGCAGGTGATTAACACTATGTAGAGAAGGAATCCTCCACACACCACAGAATCACAGAACAGTTGAGATTGGAAGGGACTTCTTGAGGTCATCTATCTTACATGGATGGATCATTAGAAAATGGTATGTTGTCAATGTTGCGTAACAGACAGGCCTCGTGCTTCAGTATTTCTATTCTTCTCCATGCTTTGTAAGACTATCTGATAGGTAAAGGATTCAGAGTCAATCCCCAAAATAGTTTCACCAGAAAGCATGCTGTTTGGATGGCTGCAGCTATTTCATCATCCCTAAGGAGGACAGAAAACACATGTGTACTTTCAAAAAGGAGATACAGTAAATCAGTATGACTGACTGGTTTGGCTGTATGCTTATGTTTAAAATATTCTTCACCTTTGGGTCGTAATTTAACATTTTTTAAAGCCAGCTTTCACTTAAAAAACCCCAACACTAAATCCACAAAACACCAAACCTTTTGACAGGGCATGAGGAGTGTCCTGGTAAACACCAAGCTGAACATGAGCCAGCCATGTGCTGTAGGGACAAAGAAGGCAAATGGTATCACAGGCAGCAGGTGGAAGCCTGTAATCCTTTCCCTCTACTCAGCACTCGTGAGGCCACCCCTGCAGTGCTTAGTCCAGTCATGGATTCCTCAGTGCAAGGGGGACATGGATGTACTGGAGAGGGTCCCACAAAGGGCCACAATTATGAAGGGGTGGAAATACCTCTACTATAAGGAAAGGCGGAGAAAGCTATGAGGGTTCAGCCTCAAGAAGAGAAGATGCACACTCCTGCCATGTGCTTAGATCAATATTTTATAGTTCTAAAATATCGTCTCTTTTACACAGTGTTTTGCATGTGGAAGCTAACCATTCAAATGTTTAATTTCTAGCCATATTGATTCACAAGATAGCTAACCTTGTGACAGCCTCATGTCAAAGTTTCATCTGATTGTTGCTTTGGAAACATGCTAAATTTGGAAACTTGGCTGTGAAGACAAAAAAATAATATTTTCTAAAAATTTTCATAACATTATTTTTCCACTTTGTTAAAATGTGAGGTAACAGAATAAACTGCAAAGTTTTAACATCTTACTATGAAATATCATGCCATTACTAATATTTCAGGACTAATAAACTCCTGAGCAATGTAAATGCTGAACATGCAACAAGTTTGCACAGTCTGTTGGGATTCTTGAGTTGGTCACTACTCTGACAAACTTGAGATGATCAGTACTCAGGCTCACCCAGACAGCCAACTTCAGCTGTATCTAGATAGACAGAACAATAGACATATTGTTCTTCCTATCCCCATCCTTAAAGTGGGCATACACAAAAAGGTCTTCAAAACCTATTTCTTATTCTGATGAAAAGCTATTTTTAGAAAAAGGTAAGTAAAGAAGAGATAAATGCATCAGCTGGGTGGAAGAGAACACAGCACATCTTCCTCACACCAACTGTCTTCACAGGTCTTACTTTCAGCCTTGGTCTTATCTCAGTGACTTTCAGAGGCTCCCTGGGTTGAAGCAAATTATAGATGATCCTGTCTGATTCCTGGGAATATATCTTTCTTTTCATCATCTCTGAAGCCTGATTGCTTTTGTGAATCTTGCCCCTGCTCTCTTAATCTTCTCTGTTGCGGACATATTGGTCTTTGCCCCAGCTATGTCAGAAGCTCATTTGTACATAGTATTCTCAGGTTTTGTTGGGGAAGGAAGTATCCCCCATTCACTCCAGACGGTTCAATCTTCCAGGACAAGGTAAACAATTGCTTTTTTCTAAGCTGGCCAGTTGCTATCTTTGAAAAGAACACACATATTCAGGATACTGATAGCAGCCAATGAAAGCAAATATTTTCTTTCACAGCCCTACACTTCATCTTTTCCTTTATTGGAGATGTGCTTAAATAAATATCATATTGCTTATCCTAAATGATAGCCCATATTAAAGTCTTTCCAAAAACAACTTCATGTTTCAGCAACCAGCTCATTACTGAATGGAGATTGGTATGCTAGTTACTGGGCTTTTTACTCATATAAATAAGTAAATAAAATTAGTTAAAAAAAAGTACTACTGTGTTCTGTTTTACTTCTGGAACTAGATTCTACACCAGCCACCTAAATTATGTCAAGATGCAATTTTTACCTTTATCTGTGGAAGCCACTGGTATAGTATGGAAGGATGTAGGATTTGGAATGATGGAAGTCAGTGTGAGAAGGAGATGCAGCAACAGAAACAGTAGAGTTAAAATGTGAGAGACTGAGATGGTAAGTGAGGAAGTATCATCAGGCCCGTGTGAGCAAGTGTGTTTTGGTCATTGATACTGCATGTGTTAGTCACAGTTCCAGCCATAGGACTGCCTGCATTTGTTCATGAACATCATTTACTCTGGACAAGTTGTAAATTGGATTGTGTTGTAATTATTTCAAGATAGGATACTTCAGATTTTTATACAGTAGTAAATGGATCTGGGATGAGAATTATCTTAATGGTTTGTGCCCTTTTACCCTATTCTCCAAAGACAGTGCCTTCTGTAATATATTTTTTTGGTTTCCTCATTCAGATTGTACCCTATACTGTCTATATCTGCCTGAAATGAGGTTTCCTTTCTTTGAAAGAGTCTTGCCACATGTCCTTCACTTCTACTCTTATCCCTAAATGAGCATGTAATCATTTTAAAAAAGAAAAATTGGGAATAACAGAAAGAGATGAATTAAAAGTTTGCTCTTTGAGTATACTAATAGATTTCTGGACCCTGTCTAGAAAAAAAAATGCAAAGAAGGAGAAACAGAAGTTCTGGAGCAAACTGTAGATAAAAAGGACTTCTTGTTTTATACTGCATTTCCCACTTGTCTTTCTTTTTCTCCCTGCACACTGTGAAACCACCCTACTTTGTTTCTGTCATTTTTATTACAAACTATGTAAATGAAAAAAAGTTACATTTTTATATTGAATTTCTGTTTTGCATAAAAAATAAATGGTGATATTATTTTACATGGACAAAGGGACTCTTTATATTGTCAGTTAATCACAGCTGATTCTTGTGAATGAAATACTGACACAGCCTTCTTTCAGGAGTGCAGCAAGGTCCTTGGTAGTTGAAGGATTTGTGCGTAGTTGAACTTAATGAGCTTACAGAAACACCTGAACATTAATAGGACAGGTAAAAGGAAAAGAGAAAAATGCCAGGAGCTGGAAAATGGAGGAGAAAATGAGAAGCGAATGCTGTGTGCTCTGAAGCACTGGATGAAAGAAGGAACAGCCACTAGGATATGTGTGGGAAGGGCAGAGGAAAAGAAGGTAAGATCAGAAAGGGGTTTGAAAGGGAGGTAGATGGATAGTGGGTCTTTTTCCTTATCTTCCATCATGCTGGTTTTTTGTATGGTTCATTGTTGGGTTTTTTCCCATAGAGGGCTAGCTAGCATAAATTTGTTGATTTCCAGAACTGACTGTGTACAAGCTATTACTTGTATTGTCAATAAAGAGTTTGACTGTTTATGAATACCTGCTTAGTAAAAACCTGGAAAATTAAATGATCTCAGAGTAGCTTGTCTACAACAACAGTGTTAACAATATACAGATTGGCAATTTGGATTCCTTCGTAGAATCATAAAATTGTAGAATATCCTGAGTTGGAAGGGACCCACAAAGATCATCAAAGTCCAACTCCTGGCCCTGCACAGGACTCACATTAGGTGCCAAAAAGCATTGTCCAAATGTTTCTTGAACTCCATCAGGCTTAGTACTACGACCATGTCCCTGACGAGCCTGTTCCAGTGCCCAACCACCCTCTGGGTGAAAAACCCTTTTCTAATACCCAACCTACACCTCCCCTGACACAGCTCCATACCATTCCCTTGAGTCCTGTTACTGGTCACTCTATGGCTATCTATTTTATTTTCCTGCATACTACCTGACCAATTAATTTGATGACTTATTTTTGTAATAGATCTCTTAGGAAAAGAACAGTTGCATCCCATTCTGCTTTACATCCTTTTTATCTTCTCTGTGGCTGACTTCCCTCTCAATAATACTTTACCTCCTGTAAAAATAGTAACTAAATTCCTATTGATAATTTTATTTTAGACTACATCAGAGTTCAGCTGCATGGATTTGCAAATAAGTTGTATATGTCAGGCATTACAATGCATACTCCAAATGCTGGTTTAAATGATGATTATGTGGTTGAGGGTACAGTCTTCCCAGTGGAAATCTCTTTCCTCATCTGCGTTTTCTCAGTGTAGAGTATGCCATGTAGAGCATGCTTTATAAACAGGCAGATTTCCACAACGTTTACTTCTGTTTTCCTCATGGATTGTTCTGTATTGGGTAAGTTATATTTCACTTGGCTCTGAGATTTTTTTTTTTTAACTTGAAAGTAATGAATTTACTTATTAGGGACTGTAAAAACTCAAAACCAATTTATACTGATTCCTCAAATGTAATAAGCTTTTGTAACTTTTCCTAACAAAAACTCTAATCACCTTGCTATTGTCTATGCTTTTTTTTACGTACAAGGCCATTACTTGCAAACGAACCACAAAACTGAATGTGCAATGGGATAAAGTGGAATATCTTCATACCTGGATTAACTCTATACTAGAATATGAAGTGACTTGCACCTGCTGAGTAGTTCTTAATTGACTTATGTGTTTTCAGTGCGCAGTGGGTTTGTCTCAGAGAATGGCTGTACAGAAGCCAATGGAGAATGTGTATCATTTATTCTGTAAATACGACACTGGTGAAACTAATACCTGTGTGTATCTAATATCCATGAGCTTGACTTACGTGTTCCCATCTGCATGGTCACCTAGAGACAAAACATGTAGTATACCCTAAAGGTAAAAAAGAAAAAAGGTTCTGTTTAATCCATGAAAAAATACTGAAATATTTAGATAGAAGAGCCTTGATGCCACCTCATTCCCAGAATACCAATGTCATCTTAATTGAAAGAGACGTAAATGTTTTTCCCGTACTGTTTTGCAAAAATTTTTTGTGTTAAGTGTATTTTCAAGAAAACAATAGCAATTCCTTTTTTATTGAAAGAAAATACTCTAAATTCTCCAAAACTGAGACAACTAGCAAATGTATGCTTGAATAGTTTGTACTTTTATCAGTCTAGCTACAGGTAGAATTGTGAAGTTTTGTACCAAAACAGAAAAGACTATACAATTGAAAATAGGTGAACATCTCAACTACATTCAACCTTATGCATTTTATAATGTCAACATTAAATTGCACATGGAAGTAACTAAAAGAGAGAATATGAACTGTGTGCATGATACTTTCTGTTCTAGAAATATCTTTAAAGTGAACACTGGTAGGGGATTCGCTTCAAAGTTTATCATAGTTGCATTTTTCTATCTGTACATTGTTGGTTTGAACTGTATTTCTCTTGAAATGTATATGAAATTGTCATTGAGTTTTAAAGAACTACAGGTAGACAATACTTCGTTCACATGAGACTATATAAGTCTTTATTTCCAGAATATATACATTTTATAAAACAGATAAAGAAGTCCAGTTGGCTCTGTAAATTCCATGGTAGTTTTAGCAAATACTTTATTTCGTTGGGTTTTTATGTTCATGCTTTTTGTAGACTCATGTACAATACACAGACCTTGGACACAACAGTGAAATTAAAAATTATTAATTTCTCCATAGATTCTGGTCAGTTTAAATAAAAATGGGACACAATAGGACTTAAAGGTCAATATTAGCTTTACATTAAGCCACAGGTTTTTACGTTTGCTTCAGAGAGCTGTAAGAACTGAAGTGTATTTTGATATGTGTAAAGAAATATACTGTGTCCTGCCTATGAATGATGGATAAATAAAGGTGGTATATCTAGAAAACAAAAAGCAGTTGAATACAACGTAGAAGTATGCTAATCTCTCCAGCGCTTTTGAAAATTCAGTCCTGCTCCTTCAAGTGAGCTGAGAAACTGCTGACTTGCCATCTTGATTCATTGTGGGATTTCTGCTGATATGATTACTTCTAGTAATTGTCTAACCCTTCTTTAGCAGAGAAATGAGAGCTCTTGTACAGATGGACTTTGCTAAAGATGAAGTGATAAGGAGCATCAGAGGGGTTTGTTTCTAACTTGTTAGTACATCTTCTGTTTGGGTTCCCTCTGAGTTCACTCCTTTTATCTGTTTTTTAGTTCATTCACAATGAAGCCTTATTTGAAGTATTCCAGTTTTGTATAAGAAAAATGACACCCTATAATCTATTGACAATTGTAGTTCCTTTCAAAGGAAATAATAATTCTAATATATGTGAGTAGGGGAGTATTAATTTTAGCTTACTCTCCATTTTAATGCGCAGAACTTTCTTTTCTATTTAGCATACTCATGCATCCATCCCCTTTCCATGTGTTGTATGTCCTTTCATTTCATGCTTCTCTTGCATCAGATCAACTTTCATCCATTTTCCTTTCTCCCTATGCTCAGTAACATGCATATGCATGTTTTTCTTTTAACCCAGCTGCGAGCCACATGCTGTGCACCTGTCTCAGAGGGAATATGCCTCCTGAGCCTGTTTTGTACAAGACAGGTGCATGAATAGTAACCAATATATTTATGTAATAAAATGAAGAGGGTTTAACTTAAGAACATTACACAAGATATTAATATAATAGTATGTTTGCTTGACCTTATTCATTGCTGAACAAACGACTCCAATTTTGCTATATTTCCACAGTAAACTCAAAATGGTATTTGTGACATTAAGCTGCCTCTGCTTTTGTTCATCTGCATCTTCAGCTTCTTACAAGCTTCTGACCTGGTGCCAGCCTAGGTCTTACCAGCTTCAGAGAAAACATGCCCTATTTTGAGCTAGCAGTAACTAAATACTCTTAGAGTTTTAAAAAATGGAGGGAATTCAGAAATCTAGTTTGAATGCTAATTCATTTCTGTTTACTCTCAAAATTCAAGCAAAAGTTATACCATAATTTTCCTCTTACCATGCCAATACAGTGGTAGATTGAGAACAGCTGTGACAACAAAAAAAGCCCCATTTTTGTTAGCACCTCTGCCTCTATTAATAGTTGTTAATTAAACACTATGAACGATACTAGCAGAGAATTTTTATATACCATTTTAAAGATAGTCAATAATAAAGCAGAACTTGGAAATGAACTCTTTATTCATAGGCATAAAATGTTAGTTCCAGAGACAGGATTATAACCTGATCTGTTCACTTTGAATTTATACCTAGTTCAAACCTGGACTCTAGAAATTTTGCTTGTCTTTCATTGGAAAATTTGCCAACCTGAATTTTTAATTTTTTTTCCCTAGTTGTTTATCCAGTTACTGAAACTATACCATTGTGGTTTCATTACAGCACCTGAAAAATGGTGAAAGATTTTATTTATTGTTTTTACCTTAGTTTCTTTGAAGTGGGTAACAGTGCAGTGTAAAATAACTTTAATTACTTCAGCTTTGCCAAAAACACATAAATATTCTTCTGGTATAGCAAATTCATGATCAAATTAATGTGGGTTTTGTTTAATATATAATTATATAGCTAAGATGGATACTTGAGTTAATTACAGAAAATACATAAATTAAGAAATTGATGAAAATTGCAAATAGTGAAAATACTTCAAAAGCATAAGAAGGAGAAGAAATGACAACGACTTGCTACAGATCATTTGCATGGCCTTAGGGTACAAGTTAAGTACCAAGTCTTTTTCACGGAGCTGATAAAGTTAGCACTGCATTGACAGTCCAGCCAAGAACAGGACAAAAGCAGCTTTTAGTCCTGAGCAGAAAAGCAGGGACTTTCTAATGTACAGAAGTGAAGTTCATGAACAGAGGAAAAGCAGAAAGCATGTCTTCTAAGTCTCTTTGTGGCATCAAAGTTTTAAAACCACTGTAAAATAAGGAAAAATCTTCTGTTGGTGCATATTGCCATAATTGGTGTAATTTAGAATATCTCCACTATTTTCACTTAAACTGAGGATTTAGCACATTTTGACAGTCTCAGTGACAGAATATGTTATAGATATTTTCTTGACAGAATTTGTACAATTTAGTGTTGGCTTGCTTGATTAATTCTTTGAGCTTGTGCCTGCCCCCTCCACCTACCATGCTGAGGGCTCTGTCATTTAGCTTGACTCCATTATATTCAATTGAGCAGTGGCTGCAGGAGGCCAGACGGCATATGTCCTAGGGCCATACAAGTGCTATTTAGCAGGATGTACTCTGCAAAGCCAGAGGCACTCAAGGGACTACAGAAAGAGTCACATTAGTGACATAATACTGAGTGCCTGAACTGTGTTATGTAAATGATCATTGTGATGAAGTGTATGGTGTTTGTTCTCAGCTGGTTCTGCTGCTGTATGTGTATAGTGCATTGATGCTGTTTGCAATAAATAATTTGCAGCTAATATTGTTGACAGTTTTATTGATTAAGTCTAAAACATGTTTGACGGCTGCTGTTCTCTTACCGTGCTTTTTAGGACAACTTTCCTAACTTTCTGTATGCCACTAGATATAAGAATGGAAGGAGCCCTTTGAGGTATATGGAATTAAAGAGATGGGCACACATCCAGGGAATCTCAGAGGGAAATATGGGCTGTGTGCCATGCACTGAACTTGCTACATATGCGCACATCTGATCTAGCACGCACACACTACGCAGATGGTTCACAATTGCACAGATCAACTCCACAAGGCATGTCCAGATCCCACTTATCCTGGGTGTCTGGAAATCCTGGTCATATGGCCAGTCTGTGATTTCTCTCCTCTTTCTTCCCAATCCTGAAATTCTGCCTAAGGAGGGAGGAGGAGGAGGAGAAGAAAAAGAGGGCATGCCAAGGAAGAAAGACACATCAGGCTCCTGTTAATGTTGAACATGTTGAAAATGGTGAGGTTACCATAAAGCAATGAGCTTCAGGACCTCAGCTGAGCTATAATCTACTGTGTGTGTATTTTTAGTTTGCTGTTGCAATGTAAAATGTATTCACTTCACTTAAGCTATGCCATAATAACTTACTGTGAATATTGAAATAAAATGCTAATTAGATACAGTTGGAAGAGAACACATGGCAAATTACTGTAATACCTCTGATGGCTGGTAACTCATTTGCCTGTGGTGGCATGATCAGTTTTGATCAAATGCTTTCCTTCTTAATCTACCTACTCTTTAATAATGGGCCTTCTCTAACTAAAACCTGCACCAATTTAAAGTTTGATTCATTTAACTTTTATAAGTTGGAATGTTTTTCTTAACCAATTAAACCATAATTAACCATAATTAAGAGTAGAATATTTCTTAAGTCTATGAGGCCTCTTCATTAAATCAAAGAAAATTCTTCTTCACAAGACTCTGACTAATTTTAATTTCTGTAAATAAAAATATAGTTCCTAAATAACTCATGCCTAAATAATCTACTTGATGCTGTTTTAAAGTATCAATCTAATTTTAGGTGGCCTGACTATTCTCCCATTGGTAGGCAGAAATTTTTTGCTAATATTTTGCATTGAAAATTGTGATGGATCAAATCAGGACTTTGAACTTTGGAAATGTGATGCCACGTATGTACATCATAAGACAACTTTAGGGATGGGGGGCTTTTGTGTGCAAGGCATTTAAAAATCCGTTTTTTCCACAATCTCAGGATTCCTGCAACAGGTTTTGTCTCACTGATATCCATTATAGTCTTCTCTTTTTGACAGTACAGTTTTATAATTTGCTTAAGAGTTAAATGTGTGATTTATTTATGAATTTCACAGTCCCAGAGTATCATGTAACCAACTCTGATTGACTCCCAAAATTTTCAGGCTCTACCTGTATAAATGGTAATCTACATGATAAACTTCATTTCTGTAAAAAGTAAGACTTTCTCATCCACTAAAAGTTTTGATCTGATGTGTCCTGAAATACAGTCAGATCACCAATTCTTATGGTGTCATCAGTCTCTGCTAAATTATCATTCATACTTTTCAAAAAATATAAAGATGATGTCGATGGAACAGAAACCAGTCTGATCCTCTGCCATTGCACATTTACCATTTATTTTGTTAGAATCATATTGAGTTTTTTAGTCATTGGTCTTTGAATGAAATACCTAGAGGTCACCTACAGGTGTCTTGGTTGAATTTCTGTGGTACCTTTCTGAGACAGTTTGTAAAATAATGGTAAATAATGTTTAGATGAGAGAAAAGCAACTATTCCTCCAGCAATTGGTCTTCCTGTACACAAGGAAAAATAGCATCAGACTTGGCTTTCTCACATAATATTATATTACCAATAGTAAATATTAAATTAATTCAAGAATTAGTGTATGGATATTCGGGGACTTGGTTCTTTCCTCCATTACACTCTGGCTTTTTTTTTTTATTTTTAAATCAAGGAGTAAACACAGAGTTCCTTGACACTACCACTACTCATGTTTGGGTTTAAATTGAATTCTTGTGTTGCATAGATGTAACTAAGAAAATTTGATTTTCAGTGCTTGGAGAAAACAGCTCTTTTCTTCCCCCTTCTTGTACTTGTTTTTGCAAGGTACTCAGTGAAGAATGGATGACCCATCACAGCAAAGATGGCTTAAAAGAGGGAGTTCAAGCAGTGCAATTAATGATGTCTCATACTAGTTTCTGGATGTAGTTTTCTTCTATTTTTCAAATGCTGCCATTTCAACCACAGAAACAGTTTGAAAATACTTCTCACTTTAGCTAAAAAGCTTGTACATTTGGATTGCATGCATGTATTGTAATCTTTATCCCTACCTCTGAGCACAATATTCCTTCTTTCTTCAAAAATCTTACTTGTTTGTATAACTTTTGTCTTCTTACTTCCTTTAAGCTTCTCTTTCACTTTTGATGCTGCAGAGTTTCTTTTTTTAAATTTCACAGGATTTATCCCTGATTTCTCCTGAAAGCTATGCTTAGGCACATGAAAGGCAAAGAGGTGATGGGTAATAACCAACATGGCTTTACCAGGGGCAAGTCATGCCTGACAAATTTGGTGGCCTTCTATGATGGACCCACAGAATTTGTGGATAGGGGCAGAGCAACTGATATCATCTACCTGAACTTATGCAAAGCGCTTGACACTGTCCCGCATGACATCCTTGTCTCTAAATTGGAGCACTCGGTGGATAAAGAACTGGCTGGATGGTCACATGCAGAGAGTTGTGGCCAGGGGTCATTGTCCACGTGGAGGACAGTGATGAGTGGTGACCCTCAGGGGTCAGTGCTGGAGCCAATGCTGTTCAACACCTTTGTTGGCGACATGGACAGTGGATTGAGTGCACCCTCAGCAAGTTCCCTGACGACAGCAAGTTGTGTGGGGCAGCGACATGCTGGAGGGAAGGGATGTGCCATCCAGAGGGACCTGAACAGGCTGGAGAGGTGGGCCAATGCAAACCTCATGAAGTTTAACAAAATGAAGTGCAAGGTCCTATATCTGGGCCACAGCAATCCCAGGCACAGCTACAGGTTGAGTGGAGAAGTAATCGAAACCAGCAGTGAGGAGAAAGAGTTGGGAGTGACAGTGGATGAGAAGCTCACCACTTGCTCCAGTTTATTTTTGTATTGGTTGCAGTGTGAACCACTCCAGTTATACTCTAAGACATTCCAAATACAGGTTATATTCTATCTAGTATAGCCCAGTGTGCAGATAACCCTTATTGCCTCAAGGGCATGCTGCTGACTCCTGCTCAAATTGCTGTCCAAAAAGACCCCAAGCACTTTTCTGCCAAACTTCTGTCAGCTCTCAGTCTGTACTGATGCATGGAGTTGTTTCTTCTCAGGTGCTTGACCTCACAATTATCTTCATTTGAGGTGAGGGGAGAGAATAGAGAGGGAGAGGGGGAAAGAGAGGGGGAAGGAGAGGAATAGGAAAGATTAGAGTCAGACAGCTAGCTAGGTTTAGCACAATGGCTGACAAAGTGGTAGCAAAGGAAGGAGCAGGAGTTGGGAACAGGACTGGTAATGATGTGGATTAGAAAGTGGATCAGGTGACAGAATGTCACTGATGCCACTTGCATGCCTGCTTTCTATTTTGACCTCTTTATAATGCTTTTTGTGTAGCTATTAATGTATTTCAGGTTTATGGTTTCTTCTTTGCAAATATGTGTGCATAAGCAAACTTCTTAACAGCAACAACAAATGATACAGTTAAATTTTGTGTCTAATAGTTACTAATTTTGGAATCAACATCAGGTAACTTTTGTGTGTCCCAGAATGCATCATGGTTCTGCCTGCAGTTTCCATATATGGCTTCATACAACCTAAATATAAAGAGCTTTTAGTGCCCAGTTATGATTGAGGCAGATTGTCTGTCTTAAAACACCACTTATTCCTGGTGGTCCTTAAAACTCACTGTTTGGAGGCCTGGGATATAGAGTCTTGCTCTCTGACATTCAAAGCTTAGTCCCTGGGCAAAGATTCTTCTTAACAAGTTGCTGTGTTAAGGATGAGCACTACTTCTTCCTAGTGTAGCTTCTTCTTTTTAAAAATGTGCTTACAGTTGCATGTTGAGAGGATAAGGAGGGAAGAGGCTCAGAGGTGAGCAATAGTTTCTGTGCACAAACTTTCACAGCCAGAACTATTCTGTTTGGCATAGAGAGAATAATGGAAGGGGAGATATGTGACTAATGATCTATGAAAGCATAAAGAGTGTGGAGAATGGGCTGATTGGCCATGCAGTAAATGAAGGGGAAAATTCCCAATGAAATTATCAGACATCAGATATAAAAGAGGCAAAAAGAGATTGTGAAATACATACTGAATATATTTTACTGTACAATCACTGCACAATTCTTTGATATTAAAAGCATATGGTAGGAAAAAATGTATGTGTTCAAACAGAAGTTGATCAGGTTCATAGAAGAATATCAGCTGAGGTGTTCATCACAATGGTGTCAGTGCAGACTTTGACTTAGGACATCCATATAACACAAGCTGCCAGGCCTTGGAGAATAGGCCAGGATAATTATCAGTATCTGTCCTGTTTTATGTCAGTCTAATCATGTACTAAAGTGTTGACCAATCTGGATCAGATAGTTCTTAGGCTTACAAATGTTATGGCATTATACTGTGTCCTGACTAAAGTTTCCTGAATATTTTTCCTCTGGCTATTTTTTGTAAAATGAAACAGTTTTGAGACTTACCTAAGAATGGTAACTAAATGGTGAATGTTTTAAATGAAAGGTAGTGTATGAACTGAGCAGATTTTTAATGAAAATGTGCCTGGCAATAGCGTCATTTTTCTACTGAAAGCAGAACATTGATATTTCAGATAGGTGAAAAAGAAACAAAGCCAAGGAGAAATACATAGCAGAACTTTTCAGCTTCTGTTTGTTTTTTGTCTTTTTGGTGTTTGGGGCTTTTTTTAATTATTCCTTATTAAGAAATGCAAAAATACCTCTCAAAGTGTCATTAGAAACCACGTTAGAGGCTGCACCCTAATTCAGTCTCAAAATGGCATCTTTGGCAGATAATTGCACAGGACTGGCACAAGTTTCCAGGAAGACCTACAGAGAAGCTGGGTATGTCGGATAGCAGTAGATGCCTGTTTAGAAAAGTTAATTGGTTTAGAAAAGTGGTATTTATTGTGAGAGTAAAAAATCTACAGGTAGTTCTCTGACTCTGCAGCTGAATCTTACTCCTAATTTAGGTGTCCTGAACATGTACTCATCATCTTAGCTCCTCTTAAAGCAAAATGAGATTGGAGAAACATATGTGATGGAGGCTGGGAGCTATTCAGCTCTCTCTGAAGTAGACACATCCTATATGATCAGTCTTAATTTCCTTCAGCCAGTGTTGACTGTCTTGACTAGAGCTCCACTGGCTATAATGGGACTTTCACCACCTACATGAGTATATCTTAACCTTGAAGTGAATCCTTCTTTCAGCTGCAGCTTTCAGGAACAATTCATTGGCTTCTTCCTCCTCTTTAAGTTCCTCTGCAACTCCTTTGTTATGATGCCTATTTTATGCCACATCCTGTTCTAGTCTGCTATTTCTCCCTTAATTTTTTCATATCTCTGCAGTAGAAGACACACTTATTGCAAGAGGGATGTTCTCCTAAGTCGTCATAGAAAAAGGTTGTTAAAGACAATTGTGGAAAGTATAGTAGAAACAATAAAATAAGTTGTAATCTCAATGTTGGATCTATGAATTCTGTCACCTTTCTTTAGCTATCTTTTGTTTAATTGGTCATCTTCTTTAAGGCGCTTAGAACTTCAGATCACTTTTTCTTTTTCCTGGGTGTCCATCAAGTCTCTGATTAAGCTCTGAACTGCTGCAATAACGCAAATAAATAAAATCCATACGAGTAAGCAGAAGGAGTTCTTATCAGTATATGATTATCCTTTACTAAAGTATTAGTTGCAATTTTAGGTCCCAATCTAGCAAAGATTTTAAACGCTTTTCTATGGTCAAGTCATCACTGGGAAAAGCAGGTCTGATATGCAGGTAAGACATGTAGGTCTGGCAAGACTTTAAAATCAAAATTGCATGTCTGTTTTGTACTTGCCTGTAGAACAGTCTCTCCTATATGTAACACATGCCTTGGACTGTAATCTTTTCAAGAACTGCAAAAGCTTTAAACTTATGAATTTTGTAAAATAATTAAGTAAACTACTTTCTGCCAAGTTTATGTATTCATTTTTAAGCTGGAAAAATTCTAAACATTCTATAAGGGGTTTTC
The DNA here is from genome assembly GCF_000695815.1 of Acanthisitta chloris. Classification (NCBI taxonomy): domain Eukaryota; kingdom Metazoa; phylum Chordata; class Aves; order Passeriformes; family Acanthisittidae; genus Acanthisitta; species Acanthisitta chloris. Next base: position 5,678 of record NW_008662003.1, on the reverse strand, counting down.
CTTATCTCTTTTATTTTCTCCATTTGAGATTTTTAAATTCCCTTTATTGATGATGAAAATGAAGCGCAAGGTCTTACATCTGGGCCATGGCAATCCCAGGCACACCTACAGGTTGGGTAGAGAAGTAATTGAAACCAGCAGTGAGGAGAGAGACTAGGGAGTGACAGTGGATGAGAAGCTCACCATGAGCTGGCAGTGTGCACTAGCATCCCAGAAAGCCAATCGAATTCTGGGCTGTATCAAAAGAGTCGTCAGCAGGTTAAAAGAAGTGATTCTCCCTCTCTGCTCTGCTCTTGTGAGACCCCACCTGGAATACTGCGTGCAGTTCTGGTGCACTCAATATAAGAAGGACATGGAACTGTTGGAGCAAGTCCAGAGGCGGCCACAAAGTTGATAAGAGGACTGGACTGTGAAGATAGGCTGAGGAAGTTGGGGCTGTACAACCGGGAGAAGAGAAGACTGCATGGAGACCTCATAGGAAATTTTCAATATCTGAAGGGCCTACAAGGGAGTTGAAGAGGGACTCTTTGATAGGAACTGCAATGATAGGGCAAGGGCTAATGGATTCAGACTGAAGGAGGGAAAGTCTAGGCTGGATGTTACAAAAAAAATTTTTTATTATAAGGGTGGTGAAACACTGGAACAGGTTGCCCAGGGATGTTGGTGGCTGCCCTGACCCTGGAGTTGTGCAAGACCAGGCTGGATGAGGCCTTGAGCAACCTGATCTAGTGGGGAGGTGTCCCTGCTCATGGCAGGGAGGGTTGGAACTAGATCATCTGTAAGGCCTATTCCAACTCCTAAATTCTATGATTCTATGATTTTTTTTTAGTCAAAAGTGTTTACAGTGGGGACTATCACTTAAATAGGCATAACAACTAATAATAACTAGGTATCATGAAAACTAGAAGCTTGAAAGATCTATTACATTGTTTAAACCCCTCCCCTGCCTTTTAGTAATGATTGTTCCCTTTAGTATAATTTCCACTGCTTTGTTTGGTCCAGTTTTGCTTCCTTACACTATTCTCCTTAGAAAACTCACAATTTTCAGTGCCTCCTTGTCATTTAGCCCTCTGGAATGAGAGAAATATGAGAAATATATGAGAAATATATAAATGATAGTTAAATACAGTTAAATATGTGACATTTAACTTAACCTGACTTCTCATATGTGCGCATTATGTATCCCTTTTTGGTACCTTTAACTTTCCCTTTTTTTGCTGGTTTGGACCTTCCATCCTCCTTGAGGCATCTGCTCTTCTTTTGGTTTGTATTTGCATTCTACAAGTTTAATTTTTAATCTTTTTCCCATAAGCTGTTCCCTTAATTTCCTTAATTGTTTTTATTGTTTGGGGTTTTTCCTGAATTCTTCAATTTGTTAAT